>NC_142850.1:0-303030 GCF_061612785.1 Hesperophylax consimilis
CAATCAATAAGTCATCGCTCACATCTTCCAATTTGTATCCTCTAAATTTAACAAAACAATCGCGAAGATTCTGATCAAGTTGTGATTGGTCAACGTGATTTCCTCTTGCTGCCATTACAATGTGTCTTAAAGATTCTATTAATTCATCGTTGCAAATCTCCGAGTGATGAGAGAGTATAAATCTCACCATTTCATTGGTAATATCTAAATTTATGACCGCCGACTCATCAATAGGCACCCCTTGGTTTTGACTCCCACTCAAATTTCTCCGTAGGCTCCTGTGATCATCGCTGGCGTCATAGGATTCAGATTCCACGGCCAATAAATAATGTGAGATTAATTCCTGTATAGATTGCAGAGCTCTTTGCCTCAATGTGTCTGAACTAATCTGTTGTAGATCTCTAAATAACTGTATGAGAAAATGTGGACGAGATTCATTAGCGCTTATTAGAGCAGTTACTTCAGAGTAAACATTCTCGCGAAGCAGATCAAATAATTTGGTTGTGGATTTTTCTTGTGTGTTGGAGGAGCTAGTGCAAGCGAGATTCGGGTTAAAGACTTCATTGCTGGCGGTAGTTTCCACGTTTCTATTGTGAGCATAGTCTAAAGAATAGTTTCCAGCATTTGAAGAATTCTTGGCGGGAAGTTTGGAAGATGATTTCTTTTTGTGAGCGCCATTAGATCTTGGCAGATTCAGATTGTTAGAGTGAGCTTGTATGATTTCTGGGATAGGATTGGTGCTCAGCCTGTTGACGTTAACGTTGACTGAGCCATGAAATCGGTTGTTGCCTGGCAGTGGTTCCTCGGAATTGGATAATAAATTAGTTAATAACTGGTTAGGCTCTGCATCGAGGTTTTGGTTAACGTTCAGAACATCAGGTGGGGCGGTGAAGTATTCAGTTTCTTGCGCCAAGTTTCTCCGTCCCCTGCGTTGGGTGCTGCTATCAAAGCTGAAGTCAGACTGGGAGTTATGTGGGGCACCGGAGGGGTAAACATTGTTGACGTTTCTCTTGGGGGTGTTGGTAGCCTGGGCAGTGCCTGGGGTAGCGGAAGGGGCCCCCGAGTGGAGGGTGTTGTGGGACCTCTCCACCAGGGGGTGAGGACTGTGGGTGGGGAAGGCCGGATCCGCATTGCTCTTGCTGCTTCCCGACAGTAGATTCTGTCTGGAGTAGCTAAAAATCAAATGATCATTTTGTAACTTTATTTATTGCTAATTGGACAGCATGGTGAATGTTATAAAGATTATAATATTTTGCTAATAAAACAAGTTTTAAAACATCTTGCGTATTTATTGTTTTACAAAAATATTTTTTTACATTTAGTTATGAGCTGGTAAACAATAAACAAACTGTATAAATTATCGAGTATATTGATAAATTTTCACTAGATTTTCATTGAGAATAGTGTATGGAAATTAAATATCCAAGAATATGAATATTGTCACCTACTTATAAAGGTATGTATTAACTAATTGAGAATAATTTTAATGTCAAAAGGAAAAAATTGGAGGGAGACGGAAAAGCTATAGTTCCGGATGGGTTGGTTGGTTTATGTAGCCAGGGTAAAATTTTTAAAGAAGGTCTTGGAAAGAAAAATATTTTATTAGTCAATTTGGCGAAACTGTAAAGCGTGGTCTCCTGTGACCGTTTCCACAAACAATACATCAAACATTTTTGTTTTCGTCCACATTACGACTCCTCCCTTTGTTGAAACATTGGGGCACGGTGGGAGTGGCCATAGACATTTTCTCATTATTTTGTAGATGTCTGATGAGGAAGACGCATGTACTCTCGGTTTTTCGCTGTCAACTGTCAAAATGAGTTTCTGACGAGGAAGACGTTATCGTAGAAATTATTACACCACGTAGGGAATACAGATTTCGAGTTGGAACCGTACCTTCGACCTCGAAAATATAATTTATATCCAAAATTGAAAATAGAAGACAGATTCGATATAGGTAATTTCTTCCGCCTCTCGGAAACTGATTTCGAAGAGTTAGTTTTATTTATTCGGCCAGATATTTAAATGTTATTTCGCCGGAAATGAGACTTGCTGCTACATTACGATTTCTTGTAACTGGGGATTCATATACAAGTCTGATGTCCACTTGAGAATCTCCAAACAGCAGCCGTCAAAAATTGTTCCGGAGCTTTGTTGGGCCGTCTACAATAGACTTCAAAGACAAAGATAGAAACAATCATCCATACGACATTATATATTTACAATTTATTATACTCGCTCAGTGCACACAACCTCAAAAACTCATACGATTTATGCTTCGTGACAGACCACACCGCGCAGTGGTTTTCAAAAAAATGAAATAATCCCCCCCCTCTGCCTTCCCGTTTTTAACATGCGTGGGGAGTTTTTTACATCGGCCACGGAAAAGACGAACATTGCAAAATGTGGATGGGAACGTCCCCTTTTCGAATGTTTGAGGCAATGTTCGTTGTAATTAATGTAGTGGAAACGATAGCTGGAGAAGCGGCTTAACAAAACATAGTGCATGAGGTGAACTGCACCAAAACCAAATTCAATTCATAAATAAAAGGTGGATGAAGAAATGACTAGTCCACAGAACTAAGAAAGGTTAAACTTGACCCTAATCTAAACATTTATCAATTATACAATGCGGCCGATATTGAAACTAACTTTATTATGAGGTTAAATTTTTACTTAGGAAATCCTGCCAGAAGTTCACACAATTATAAAAAAATAAAAGTCTTAGGACGGGTTGTTTCGGAGAATTTGAACAATTCATCAAATTTCAACGTTCATTTTCAAGTTCTGTGAAAGATTTTTTCAAGTTCTGTTTTTATTTCAGTTTTGTCAAGCAACTAGCCTACAATGATATAAAAACAGAACTTGAATAGGACTTTCACAAAACCCGAAAATGAACGTTGAAATTTGATGAATTGTTCAAATTCTCCGAAACAACCCGTCCTTAAACACCAGGGGAAAACGTGCTTCGAGATATCAGACCCCTTAATTCCCTGCCGCATTTTACTCCTAGTAAATTCTTTAGTCTGTGGACTATTTCAAATTTTTGACAGTTCAAGCATTTCTCTGTAAATGTATGTTTGCGAGCATTTAGTGTTTTAAGAATGAATGAGTAAATAAAATATGGTAAAATGAAATGAACAGTTAATGAGCACTACTTACCTCCTGAAATTGTCCCAGTAATTGTTGGCGCGGTTGCCGGGTGGCACCTGATTGTTTAGTGCGGTACTCTGTCCAGAGAGAGTTTGCGTCCCCATCAGGTGAGGATTATTCATAGCCACATGCGGTGTTAGGTTAAGCAGGCAATTGGGATTCCGGTTGTTCTGGATGGGCTGCGGGATGGACTGGCTGCTCAGCACATTAGGGTTAAGTTGTGCGGGAGGCGCGCTATTGTTAAACAGCGGCTGGTTACTCAGAGGCACGTTGCTGTGAGGTACACTCATCATGTCACTGGACTGATCACTTTGGTAAAGGTTGGAAGGCAAGGTAAAATTCGCCGGGAGCTGATTATTGAAGTGTTCGGCGGGGAAAGGTGGGATGTTCGGAGTCACTTCAGGAGCTCGCAATTGGTTTAAGTTTGAAGGGTAGACATTGGCCAGGCCGGGAGGGGGCGCTGGGTTGTATTGAGGAATGACAGCCGCGTTTGCGTTGCTAGTATCAGTGTTGGAGAGATTAGCCTGCAATTGTATGTTCCAGTACTGTGATTGGGAACCGGACTGGGCCGAATTGGCCCGAGCTCCGAGTTGACTCGGAGTGTTCTCCGGGAAGTTTACATGGGGCGGGGTGGAATGCGCTCGGGGCATGTTCAGGTTCAAAGTTTGCAGCCTTTCCTCCAACTGAAATAAATTATTATAAAAAAAATTAGTCAAATACATACATAAATCACAAAATGATTGTATTGCTTTTTTGTTTTATTTGAACTGAAAATTTGTACCTGTATTATCGCGGACGTAATGTAACTTGCCATGTCACAAAGTTTGTAACAAAAAATATCAATAATTAAAAGCAGATTTTTAAGATCCAAGAACCAAAAATATTGCAAAAGTAATGAAATGTGAATGTGCTCCCTTAAGACTTTCTTAGCTACTGATTATATTTTAAAATGATATTCCCAACTACTCTTAACCGTCTGGGGGCAGCGAGTCTATGGCATAAGGGGGCCAATTGGGGTAAGTTCTGAGGCTGAAAGGGTGGGGAGGAGAAGTACCTGACAATTCAGATATGGTCACCAAAGCCAGGTGGTCTTACATCAGGGCGACACTGAGAGTATCTTCCACTCTGGAATGTGCCGCAAATATACTATCTATATATTATTTTTAAATGAATAAGTAGTGAAATAACACAAAATAAACCTGCCACCTCAGAATTGCTAGTCGAGAGCCTTACCCCTCGACCAAGGAGGCCCTTAGTATTTACCTACACGTCTCGTATTATCACTAAATAAATAAATGCAATTTGAACTAACATTGCTGACAGTGGACCTCAGCGAGGATATCTCTCTCTGCTGAGACAGGAGGTGCTGTATGCAGTGAGCGCTGCCCCACGCTGCGGCCGCCACTTGCTGTTGCTGCAGGGCCCACAGCTGCCCCCCCGCTCCCATCATCATGTCCTGGCTGAAGTTGGGCATCATCATCCCTCCCATCCCCATATTGGGAGGGGGCATGAACATGGGATTGTTGGCGTAGTTCTGGAACATGACTGGGTTTGCCGCTGCATAATTGGGGTAGTTTGGATGGGTAGAGTGCGTGGGCAGACTCATAGTGCTGTTGTTCTGTTAGTTGGGTAGGAGGATCGAGTTGGGGACTTGCGTAGTTTGCGAGGAACTGTTAAGTGTGGAAGGAGTCATTTGGCCAGTCCTCTTGTCTTGCAGGAGAGACTGGCAGAGGTTGTTGGTCATCTCCAATTGCTGTTGCAGCTGTAATAGAAAGAAATCAAATTGAATTACTAAAGTTTTATAAAGATTAATAATAATAAGGAAATAAATTGTTTGGGGTTTACTTTAACCTGGTTAGCTTTGTTGTGCCACCACATAGTGACTTGAGATTCTGAATGAGGGTTATGCCACTGTGGAGGCACCATGTCAGGGTTAGAATGATCTGCAATCAAATAAAAACAAGCTTTTATAAATTACATACATAAAAACATTCACAATTTGTATTTTTGAATAATAAGTAGGTATACCAGTCCCAGGCAGAGATCGTATGCAAGTCATCGACAATCGTCCTAAAAGCCGTTTATAAAAATCTTCCTATTCACACGTCTTGATAGAATATGTAGGTAGATATTATAAATTATATGTAAAATGTGTATATATCTTACATAGCATAATAATGATATATATTATGTAAAATTGATTAATTTGCCCTTTTAACTGATAAAAAATGATTTGTTGGTTGGGAAATGCATCGGACAGTTGGAGCGCAGTGGTGTACAGGGCTATTCACATTCATGCATCATCTCGTACATAATCTTCTTAGAGTGTTTAGGGGCTTTGGAATTCCTTACAATTTGGAGTGCAGTGGTGTACAGGGCTATTCACATTCATGCATCATCTCGTACATAATCTTCTTAGAGTGTTTATGGGTTTTGGACTTCCTTGCAATTTTACTTGTAAATATGTGTTATAAATATCTAATTATACGCACTGGGAAGATACTTCTGTACATGTAACGAAGGATGTTGCTGCTGAAGAGCGTAATGCAGGAAGAACGTTTGGATTGAAATGGTGTTTTCGAATATATTTTATTTAGCTATAGAATTTAGTCCTATTAAATCTAGTATTTTACTTTTACAGCAGTGTATAATTACCTATTCCTACCAATATTACCTAACTAACCATCACGCCGTTTACCCGCAGGGGTAGGCAGAGAGGACGGACTGCCAAACAACTCGGTCTTAGCACACACTTCTTGCCTCGTTCACATTGATACATCGTCTCATTCATACTCTTCTATTATTCTGACTCTTAACATGGCCCGACTCGAGTATCTGATTCACTTGATCGTGCCATGTCTTCCTAGGGCGTCCCCGACTTTAGTATCGGATACGGGTAGGACGTATGAATAGGTCCTTGAAATATAAGTTACGCCCTGCAACGAGCGGGACGTATATTTCAAAGAAACACACGGAAATTGAGTTTTTAATTTTTACATATTTTAATTTTTGAAATTCAATGTTTCTCTTTTATCTGTGTGCTTTTATTTATTGTTATGTAATTATAACCTTTTTTATATTTTTTGTAATCTTTATAATTGTTTGTAAATATTTAATTTTTTTAATTTGATGTTTTCACTTTTTTTGATGCAGAAATAAAAAAATAAAAAAAATAAATATTTAATAAAATAAAATACTTTTTTGTTTTAAAACCACGATATTTATTAATTTAAGAACCGACCGGTTTCGCTTTACTTAAGCATCATCAGGGTACAAATTAATACTAAACAAGAAGTACATAATGTGTGCATATATATAACAAACAAAATATAGAGGGAGACAACATGATACAAATATATTATAGAGACAACATGATACAAATATTAGCAACTCAAAGACGGTCATAAAATACATTAACATAAGTGCACAAGTAATGGAAAAAACCGCCAGATAATTATGTAGACTAATGGGTTATACCAATAAATTGGGAGAAACAAAGCATCAACTGGCATGGTGGTAAGGAGGTAAGGAGAACTGAGAATTTTTTTATGGGTTTATTGGAAACAGACCTAATATTGGACTATTTGATATTTCTAATTGATTATTAAGTATCTGACTTTTGGTTTTTACAGCTTTTTTAATTTCTAGTGCCTCTAGATTGTTTAGTCTGTTACCATGCCCGTTTTTATGTAAGATGTTAGCACCGGTGCTATGACAGAATGTATGATCTTTATCGATCAAATGATTTGCGAATTCAGAAAAACCGTTATTATTGAGGCAACGAAGATGCTCCTTTATCCTAATATTAACATTACGTGATGTCTTACCGATATAGAAAGCCGAACAATTGTTACAATTTAATTTATATATCCCCGAATGACTTAATTTATCGTCCTTATCTTTAGAATTAATTACAAATTTACCTATATTGTTATTCGTATAAAAGGCCGGTTTGACTTCAGAAGGAAGGTTTTTTACACTTAAGGTAGAAAAGTGATTAATGAATAAAATTCGCCGCCATTGATAATTAATATTATTATCATTGATTTGAGGACAAGGACTAGCGAAGAGGAAGCGATTAATGGCTATTTGTTTTAGTTTTTTATTTAAGATTAAATCTATAAAATTTGATTCATAGCCATTATTTACTGCTATGTTTTTAATTAGTTTTAGTTCACTATCAAAATTACTATCGGACATTGGAATTGTGACTAAACGATGGACCATTGAATGGAATGCGGAGTGCTTATGTGAAATAGGATGATTGGAGGTGCTGTGTATGACAACGTCAGTATAGGAGGGTTTACGAAAAATGTTAAAATTAATTCTGTTATTAACGATCGATAAGGTAAGGTCTAAAAAATTTAAGGTTGAATTGATGCCTATTTCTAATGTGAATTTAATCTTATTATGAAAAGAGTTTATGTATAAGATTGAGGAAGGAATTCAATTGACGCTTAGTCCCTGTCCATATACACAAAACATCATCAACGTATCTTTTCCAGTACAAGACATTTTTAATAAGATGTGAGGTACTAGATAAAATTTTTTTCTCTAAGTTATCCATGAATATATCAGCAATCAGAGGACTGGTAGGGCTCCCCATAGCTAGGCCGTCACGTTGCTGATATATAACATTATTAAATTGAAAATAATTTTGATTCAGGCATATATTAAACAAGGAAGTTAAATCTTTTATAAAATCTATAGAGAGATCGGAACTATTTAATAAATTAGAAATTAAACATTTACTCTCTTCTATGGGAACATTGGGGAACAAATTTACAACGTCAAAAGTTCCTCAATCTTCCATGTATAAAGCTAAATTGGCGTGGTTGAAAGAGGATCTAAAATGTGAATACAAACGACGTAATAATATCAAACTTAATTTAAAACTATTACATACTGAACTAGTGTATGAGTTGCACCCAGTAGAATGGGACCTATTTGACGACAAAGTGAGATACCTAGTTTCAGTTAAATCTTTTAATAAACTTAATACAGTAAATAAAAAACTCAAAAACTTGTGCCGTTTAAATAATCCAGATATTAATATTATTAACCCGGAGTCGGTCCATACATTTTTTGACCGGGTACAGAACCTGTCTTCTGTACATTTTCTTCCTGAGGAGATATCCCTATTGGCAAAGGGATTAAAATATAACCTTAAATACTCGAATAATAATTTTAATGCTGCCATAGAAGAGGTAGCAGTGGATATAGACACAGCTCTATGTGGTAAACCGAAAAAATTCTGTTACAAAAGTGCTGAAACTTTACAAAAAATAATACCTAAATTTAAACCTAACCCAAATCCCGAGTTGACTATAGTGAAGAATATTCGTGCCAAACTAACAGATGAAGATTTGATCCTCACGAAAGCGGACAAGGGGAATACAGTGATCATACTCCCTCGAAATGAATATAATTCTAAAGTGGCGGACTTCATTGACAGTGACAATTTCGCAATACTTGCGAAAGACCCAACCAATAAGTTCCAAGAAAATGTGAAACAAACACTTCAAGCATGTAAAACTAAAATATTCAAAGACGAATCATATCACAAAGTTAAATTTTTAACTAAAAATCCCAAAACTCCTAAATTATATGGGTTCCTTAAAATACACAAGAATAATTGCCCCTTCAGGCCAGTAGTTTCATGTTGTAATGCCCCAAATTTTAAAATATCATCCGTTATTACTAATGTGTTTCAAAATACCAATGTTTTTTCACCTAAACATACCCTTAAAAACTCTTTTTCATTAGTAGAAGAATTGAAAGATATGATTCTCCCTAGTAATTCTACACTAATTTCTTTTGACGTTGTAAATTTGTTCCCCAATGTTCCCATAGAAGAGAGTAAATGTTTAATTTCTAATTTATTAAATAGTTCCGATCTCTCTATAGATTTTATAAAAGATTTAACTTCCTTGTTTAATATATGCCTGAATCAAAATTATTTTCAATTTAATAATGTTATATATCAGCAACGTGAGGGCCTAGCTATGGGGAGCCCTACCAGTCCTCTGATTGCTGATATATTCATGGATAACTTAGAGAAAAATTTTTTATCTAGTACCTCACATCTTATTAAAAATGTCTTGTACTGGAAAAGATACGTTGATGATGTTTTGTGTATATGGACAGGGACTAAGCGTCAACTGAATTCCTTCCTCAATCTTATAAACTCTTTTCATAATAAGATTAAATTCACATTAGAAATAGGCATCAATTCAACCTTAAATTTTTTAGACCTTATCGATCGTTAATAACAGAATTAATTTTAACATTTTTCGTAAACCCTCCTATACTGACGTTGTCATACACAGCACCTCCAATCATCCTATTTCACATAAGCACTCCGCATTCCATTCAATGGTCCATCGTTTAGTCACAATTCCAATGTCCGATAGTAATTTTGATAGTGAACTAAAACTAATTAAAAACATAGCAGTAAATAATGGCTATGAATCAAATTTTATAGATTTAATCTTAAATAAAAAACTAAAACAAATAGCCATTAATCGCTTCCTCTTCGCTAGTCCTTGTCCTCAAATCAATGATAATAATATTAATTATCAATGGCGGCGAATTTTATTCATTAATCACTTTTCTACCTTAAGTGTAAAAAACCTTCCTTCTGAAGTCAAACCGGCCTTTTATACGAATAACAATATAGGTAAATTTCTAATTAATTCTAAAGATAAGGACGATAAATTAAGTCATTCGGGGATATATAAATTAAATTGTAACAATTGTTCGGCTTTCTATATCGGTAAGACATCACGTAATGTTAATATTAGGATAAAGGAGCATCTTCGTTGCCTCAATAATAACGGTTTTTCTGAATTCGCAAATCATTTGATCGATAAAGATCATACATTCTGTCATAGCACCGGTGCTAACATCTTACATAAAAACGGGCATGGTAACAGACTAAACAATCTAGAGGCACTAGAAATTAAAAAAGCTGTAAAAACCAAAAGTCAGATACTTAATAATCAATTAGAAATATCAAATAGTCCAATATTAGGTCTGTTTCCAATAAACCCATAAAAAAATTCTCAGTTCTCCTTACCTCCTTACCACCATGCCAGTTGATGCTTTGTTTCTCCCAATTTATTGGTATAACCCATTAGTCTACATAATTATCTGGCGGTTTTTTCCATTACTTGTGCACTTATGTTAATGTATTTTATGACCGTCTTTGAGTTGCTAATATTTGTATCATGTTGTCTCTATAATATATTTGTATCATGTTGTCTCCCTCTATATTTTGTTTGTTATATATATGCACACATTATGTACTTCTTGTTTAGTATTAATTTGTACCCTGATGATGCTTAAGTAAAGCGAAACCGGTCGGTTCTTAAATTAATAAATATCGTGGTTTTAAAACAAAAAAGTATTTTATTTTATTAAATATGTCAAACCACAAAGTGATTGCTTTCTACAATAATAAGAAATATTTAATTTCTTTCACAACATCGCAAGGCTTTCAGCTTCCTTTAAAATAGTATCGTTCTAATGATGGTAATGATCAACGGTTTTTGGGGAATTATTCCATGTAAATAGACAGATTGCCATATTTAATTTCTTTCACAACATCGCAAGGCTTTCAGCTTCCTTTAAATTAGTATCATTCCAACGATGGTAATGATCAACGGTGTTTGGGGAATCATTCCATGTTAATAGACAGATTGCCATATTTAATGCACAGCCGAAATGTAGGAATGCTTGTTTGACAATCATTTTTTTGGAGCCTGCTCTAAGGAACTATCAGCATTGATCACCTGTGCACAGGTGAACATGCGCGAAAGTCGAAAGACGCGAGCGGAATACCCGTTCACAGTTGATCTAAGTTCGTGAGAACGGGTCGTTTCTTCGACTTGTTTTTGTGTAAGTAGGCTCGTATGTGGAACGGGCTACAGAAAACTGTTACACCTACTTAATTTATTCCAGAACTCTTCAAATTCCGGTAAGTTTTTAGATTCTCACGGCCAAAAGCATTTTTGTTGTTTGTTTTTGGGGTGTTATGCCGTGTTGCGCTAACTCTTTCTTTAGCCGACGTTTCGGACAGCGTTGCAGTGTCCATCATCAGGGCAGATCCGGTAGATCTTTCTCGGGAGTCTTCAGATCATCTTCAGATCTACCGGATCTGCCCTGATGATGGACACTGCAACGCTGTCCAAAACGTCGGCTAAAGAAGGAGTTAGTGCAACACGGCATAACACCCCAAAAACAAACAACAAAAATCTTCAAAATCCGTATTAATAAATCCTTTCCTACAGCCCCTTCCTTAACCCGTCCCACAACGCTGCGCGACCCGCAGCGATATAGCTCCACCGTTTTTATACTGTATAGACAGAGGCACTCTTATGAGGTGTCACAGAAAAATAAAATTACTTGTTAAATTTTAAAATTCATAACAGTTTCATAAAAAAACAGTTTTTTGTGATTTCTCTAAAATTTGATAAATGGAGGTTACACATTATGTGAATTAAGAGGTCGATGTATGAGTTTTACAGTGTATTTTGATAATCCAAAATTTTTATTTTATTATATTTATGTCATATTTTACCAGTGTGTGTTTTAGGGCGTAACTGCGAGTTGCAGGTTTGGCGCGGACTTCATGTCTCATCAAGTATTTTATAATACTTCATAAAACGCCGAGCCCCTTCCGATTTCGAAATAATTTATGACGTACATTACTTTAGAATGCTCCATGATGACGTCGATACGAGCTCTGCCTGGTTTAGTAGTGAAACGTGAGTAGATACCGTGATTGTTCTTGAGATGCCTGGAGGGGTGGCGCGGGGGAAGAGTGGCCATGGGGGGAGGGATTGGGTCCCCCTCGCTAGTGCTGCCGCTGCTGGCGTTCGACACATTACTCACGTCACATGGATCCTGAAAACAATCATTATGTTCAATTTTAAAAAACATACTACTGAATAACTTCAATAAGGATAATCAGATTGATCTTATATTGAGTTTGAAAAGACAGAACGGAAAAACCCTATCTTTTACTTCAATGCGTTTATGGAAAACTTTTAAATAGAAATTCAAAACATGTTGTTCTCTCTTTCTAATGTTTAATTTAACCTTTCCCTTACTGTCCTAAAAAAATACACCCGTTACGGTGCTGTGTAGTCAATACACATCTTAAAATAAGCGATTTTAAATCGGAAAAATATGAATATTCATAGCCAATCGCTTATGTTTATTATATTTTATGTCAAAAGTGATAATAATTGTAATTTAATAGCTGAAAACATGAAAAAACCATCGGCAGATGCTAAAAAAACGTGCGAGGAGTGCTTATCTAACGACGGTCCGTGACCGAATGGCGGCTGATTCCGCTGATGGGCGCTGGACTATACGCACACAGCTTTGCGTGTTTACGCTGCCAGTCTTGCAGGGGTTTCAAACTTAAATTTTTTTTTAAATGAAATAAACCAATGTGTAAAAAGAAATATTATATTGAGAAACTAAACATTAAAAATTCCACATGCATTATATTTAAATATAACAGCAAAATTATGTAAGAACAAAACAATACAGCGAAATTAAAAATAATAAAAATTTAAAACCAAATATATAAAATTGTTAATCTAAATTGCATCGCAATTGTGACAGGAAATATATTTTTTTTCTTTTCTGTGGCTTTTGCATACAGATTTTTGACAAATATGACAAACTATGGTGCTTCTTTTTTTTGTGTTGTATGGGCAAAATCTGCAAGTTTTCGACGGTGCTCGGGACACTAGTACATTTCTTGAATCACTCGTAATATCATTCGTAACAGCAGTTGCGGGTGGTGTTTCTTGATAATATGACAAAACTGTCTCGAAAGCATCTTGTTGTTGTTTGTGAAATTTGACCGTGCTGTTTTTTCTTTTCATTACATTGGGCTTAGCCAACTCTAAACCTATCTGTCTTATGAATAATTTCCTTTTACTTCTATTATTTTTTTTCCACTCCGGATACTTTTGAATCCATAATAAATATGTGTTCAGTGCAGCAATGTCTAACATTTCCATGAACAAGCGAAACGGCCATCTTCTTGTCGACCTTACACACGAATACTCGGAGGTCATTTTGTCCCCTGTGTCAACAGCACCTTTGGTTTTATTGTAATGTAAAATAATATCTGTTTTTTTTGTATCGGTTTGGCTTATTTCATTTCCAAGGAATTGAGTTGATAAGAGCAAAACTGCTTTATTTTGCTGAGGCACATATGATACAAGTGTTTTATTTGATATAAACCAAACTGGCTACTATACAATGGCCTTTCTGTTGATGGCAAAAACTCTTTAGGGATTTCCCTCTTATTTTTGCGAAGAGTGCCAGTTATGGTCAGATTTTTAGACAAAAGATTGTCCGCCAGTGGTACTGACGTAAAAAAATTATCTATGGTTATGCCTCTATTGGTGCCATATTGAGGTTCCACCAATTCCATAACGACACGATTGCCTTGATTTATTTCTCTTTTATTATTTATCATACCGCTGTATATTTGCATGTTACATATATATGCGGTTTTAGCATCTGCAGCGATCCATATTTTGATGCCATACCTGGCTGGCTTTGACTTCATATATACCCGAAATGGACATTTACCTCTAAACGCCGCCAAACGCTCATCCACGGTTATATCAAGCGATGGAGAGTAATTTGATTTACACGCATCTACCAATTTACTGAAAATCGACTTAATTGGCTCTAGCTTGTCTGAAGAAGCTTCAAATCTCTCTCGTCTTGTATCTCTATTATCAAAACGGATCTGACTATAAATATTTATGAACCTGTCTCGAGACATAGCTGCCGTGAAAAAGGGCTGACAAAATGGACTTTCACTTGTCCACAACTCATTCAAACTTAGTTTTCGGGTGCGATTTCTGCCGGAAGCAAGCATTATACCGATGAAAGCATATAATTCATCTTCGGATAATTGCTCAATCATATTCCCGGGTAAACGCCTCAATTGACAATTCGTTTCTTGGCATATTTCTGTCACCATATCTGCGCTTATAAATAAAGCAAACATTTCTCTTATTGTGTTAGATAATAAACTACCATTTTTCAGGCCGGAAGTTTCATTGACAATATTGCATTGCCGACGTCTCGATGATGATGGTGGTAATACACTCCATTCGAATCCGTGTTTTGAAACTAGTATTTCTCCCTCGTCTTCATTTTCACTAGTCGATTCCGAGTCTGATTCTTCTAAATGTTCAACCAAATCTTCAGTATCTGATATGTCATTGTTCATTTCAAACTCAATATCACTATCATAATCAAGTTCTTGCGCTATCTCTTCTTCTGTTGAATTTCTGTCAGTCATTATTCTTCCTGAAAATTGAAGGGTTTTTGTAAATAATGTAAAATGCAGTATTGCTTAACTGAATATTAAAACGAATAAGAAAAAAATGTGAAATAAATATTCAAAAATAAATCTTAGATCAATGATTAAATGACGAAAGCGCACAAATAAATAGTTACGTAATACACACTTTTCAATACTATAATATAAGGTAATAGTATAACACAGTATTCGGAAATAAATGAAAAAGTACTTACAAAAAATTATTAATTTAATTATCGAACGGAAATAATGATTCACTTTAGTACCCCTGCACAAGTTGGTCACGAGACGAAGCTACACAATGCGGCCGTAGGTATCGATGGTCTAAATAGAAAAATAGAACTGGGGACAAGTGGATTTCTCATGTGCACGCATAGCGAAGTAAAGCGGGACATCAATAGCGTGTCATTTCCTCGCGCACTCTTCGCGTAGCAATGGCACACGGTTGAATGTATTGGTATATTTGCTCCCGATTTCTTACAAAAAACTCTGATTTTTAATTGAATTTGAAAACTATGTTAAATATTATTTTTTAATTCAGTGCATAAATGTATAACGGAGGAATACCTAAAATCTGAACCCAGAATTTATTATATTTATAGAGTTATTAAAGATATTAGAAGCAATGTGTAGTAAATACACACCACAGATGAGGAAAGGTTAACCACATGTAAATCATATATCTCATCGTAAAACAAAATGAGATAGCATGAATTTTATAGAAATATCTCTCAAAAAGACTAAAAAGAGAAAAACTTCCGAAAATTATTAATTAATTATGTAGGTATTCCATATTAATCTCAAGGAATGATCAAATACCACCAGAATGTTGGTGGTATCTGTATTGGCTCCATGGAGGAGCCTTGTCCACCGTGGAATTTGAAGTGTTCGCAATCCTCGGCAATGAAGAAAGAAGAATTGGTCTCAAGCGTCACCTTGTTCCTCCCTGTGCCCCCGTTGTTACTGACGGGCAGCGTCAGGAAGCAGTCGGGCATGGGTTGGGGCGGCGGCTCCCCCTGCCCCTTGACCCGCTGCTCCTGCATCTCCTGGGACAGGTCCATCAGCGTGCGGGCCAGGGCCGGCTCCCGATTGTGCTGCTTGCTGCTGCCGGGCTTGATGTGCTTCATGCTCTGGGAAGTGAAGGATCCGTCCAATGACTGTGTGGAATCGCCGAAATAGCTGGTGTCCTGGATATAAGAAAAAAATTATATCAACTTTTCAAATGTGTAGGTTTAAACCATTATTATATGTCTTTATGTGGGATCCTAATCAGTGGCGGCTGGTCGCATAGTGCGTTCGTGTGCAGCACTATCTAAATTGTAATGGCTAAAATTAATTTATAATATCTTACTGAAGACTATAAAATCTATAAAAATCATTTAAAAATATTACTTACCAATACAATGCAATGAATATTATCAAGGAGAGCGATTTTAATCTCTCCAAGTATAAAGTATGGCCGCTGCGCGGCGCCAATCCGCCGCGCCGTGTACACAGATTTGCAAACGGATGAAAATACGTTTTTGTATGTATTTTTTAAAACACTGCGAGCGCCTCAATCTACCCATTTGTACCAGGAGTTAGCTAATTCCCGTGTGTCACACGGCGCCGAGATAACCCGATCATTTCCGAAGATTACCGATTTATGAGCCTTGACCCGAGGTTACACGGAGACATCCGAAGTTCGTCGAACTTCGAACTCGATATTGGACAATAGATCACAGATGACACATGTCACATGTCACAGATCATAATTTACCGTCGTTATCGCGAGCCGTGACGTAATTATTGTCATTGTTTTGGTATTGATTTATCGAGTAATTTGATCAAGCTAAATACAGAACTTAATCCTTTTAATTTGTAACTTTATAAGAAATAAAAATGAGTGTAATCAGTGTCGAATATATAAGAAATAATAACAGTTTGTTTGAAAATAAATTATTAATTAAAAATTCTGGTCCACCTCGTCCAGTGCTCGTGATTAAGCAAGATTGTAAATCCAAATCAAGAGCTTTTACTCGAGTGTTTGACAAAAAACTTTATGATAAAGCTTTTTGGTTGTGTGGTTGTGACAAAGTTAATCGCTTTTTTTGTTTTCCGTGTCTTGTGTTTGGTGGAGATTCAACTTGGACGTTGAGTGGGATTAATGATTTAACGCATCTATCAGAGAAGTTGAAAAAGCACAATTCATCTACTTTACATTTACAAAATGTTATGAGTTTAGCCGTTTTAGGTACAGTTGACATTCGTCAACAGTTGGATTCTGGATACCGTGAGCAAACTTAACAACATAATGCAATGGTTGACAAAAATAGATATATATTGTCTAAATTAATAGATTGTGTCATATTTTGTGGAGCATTCGAATTGGCATTGCGTGGTCACGACGAAACCCTTGATTCGATAAATCCTGGTGTATTTCGCGGCTTAATAGATTTCGTAGCAGAATTAGATGCAGTATTAAAACAACATTTAGATAGTGCCACTGTTTTTAAAGGGACATCAAAGACTATTTCAAAATGACATATTGGATTCTATAATGGAAGTATACAGCACAGAAGTGAAACGACAAATTACGGAATGTGAATTTATTGCGATTCAAGCAGATGAAACTACAGATGTCTCTACGACGACGCAAATGGTTTTGATCATCGGATATGAATGGAAGGGCCATATTTATGAACGCTTTTGGAAATATTTAATTCCAACCTCGCACTGCGCTGACGGTTTGTATAAAGCCATCTCTGAAGAACTTCAAGGTTTGAACATCAGTTCAAATAAATTGATAGCTCAATGCTTTGATGGAGCCTCAGTTATGAGTGGAAGGGTTGGAGGGGTTCAAGCAAAAATTAAGGCTGATTTTCCATTTGCTAATTATGTTCATTGCTATGCTCATCAGCTGAATTTGATAGTCGAAAAAAGTGTTTCACAAAGCAATGTAATAAAAACGTTTTTCGCACATCTTCACGCATTTCCAATTTTTTTCGAGGTCTCCTAAACGAATGAACGTGTTAAACGATGTAATGAAAAAGAAAATCCCTTCTGCCCCACCAACAAGATGGAATTTCAACATAAAAACTGTGAGAACTGTTTCGGCGTACTCAGAATTGTTGATACAATGTATGGAAACTATTTTAGACCAAAATAATAATGATTCGAATACTATAAACCAGGCCAGTATGTTATTGCATTATCTTAAGGATGAACAGTTTATATATTGGTTAGGTTTCTTCAACAAGATTTTACCCCATTGTGACATTTTGTTTCAACAATTACAATCACGCTCTTTGGATACCATCATGATTAAGAAATATATATATATCAATTTGAAAAATGCATTCAGACAGTTCGTGATTCCATAGACCAAACAGGTGAGCCCAAAGCAAAAAGAAATAAAACGGTGAACTATGCAACTTGCATCGAAGTATGTGATATTCTCTTACAACAGATCAAAGACAGATTCGAGTTTACTAACCATTTATTAGCATCAAAATTATTTGATTGTGAACGCTTTACTCAATATAAAGAAAACTTTCCTCAAAGTGATTTCAATGAAACAGTGAACACGTACCTACATCTTTTTAGATAAATTTAAATTGAAAAATGAACTATGTGCTATATACGGGAGAGATGATTTCTCTAACGCCGATGGTGCAGTGGCAATCTTGCAACTTTTTTATAAAAATAATTTAGTCGAGTCGTTTTCGGAGTGTGTGAAGCTTTTAAAAATAATATGTACAATACCTATGACATCTGTGGAAAGCGAAAGGTGTTTTTCTACCCTAAAACGAATTAAATCATTCTTGCGAAACACGATGAGTCAAGACCGTTTGAATGCTTTATCTGTACTTAGTATTGAAAAAAAAAATTTGCAAACAATCCCAAATTTCACTTCGAAAGTGATAGAAGTTTTTGCTCTTCACAAACAACGTAGAATAGACCTTATCTACAAATAAGGTAGGTGGAATAATTATTTTTACCCATAATCTTTTTGTCATATTGTTTTTATTTTGGATTGTCAGTGAACCACCACCCTTTTAGGGCAGCGGCCGCCACTGATCCTAATGATAGTTTTTTGACGGAACCGTGATTGGTAAATCGATATTGTCCGCTTATAAGTGAAGAGGTAAACCAATTAGAAAAGAAAGTAAGCTCAATTTTATCTTACTTTATGTTAAATTGTCCATACATTTTTATAGTGGACGGGTGCACCACCCAAGTACAGCAAGTACACAAACAAGCCATACACTATAATATATTACAATTCTAATATCGTTTTATAATATTCTTACAGCAGCCCTCTTATAACATTTGACCGATTCCAAACTGGTTACTTTAACCGATTTGACTTAAATTAAGTAATAAAAATTATTACGACTGGGTGTTTTAATCAATATGATAATTTCAATCAAGTATAAAAGGCAATATCTGTACCTTGAAGTTGTCAATAGATGAACCTCTGGATGGCAGCTTGTGAGAAGGTTCTCCGCTGAGCTGGTTGATGTTCAGCTGGTTCCGGGATGAAGACAAGTAGGCTTCATCGTCATCTTGGTCACTGCAAATGACGAACTTTTCAACAAACTAAATTTTTTAAACTTAATTTACTAGTTTATTTTATAAATTAAATCCAAAATTTACTCTGAAATGGGGTAAGATTTGTAAGTAGATACTTAAATACCTACCTACTTAATTGCAAACCATGGATATTTTATATATTTTTTAAATTTCAAATAAGGAATTATACAATTTTTCCAAAGAAATGTCACCAATTCTTTTTAGCAACTTTCTTCAGGCAGGTAAGTAGGTACCATAATCATAGAATGAACCACGATCATGCAGTATCCAGAAGGGTATAACTCCGATAGAAAATTTGAATCGAAGAAAAGATACAGTAATCTCCATGGCTTGTGACATCACATAATTTAACCACATCCACCAATGAACAACTCTGAAAATCTATGGAAAAACTGTTGGAGGCTGAGTGGTTTGATACAATTTGATTGATTGTCCTAAGTAAATGAGGTATAAAAAAAAGATAATTTAAAGCTCTTTTTCGCAGGACAGTACTTTGTCAGATAGAGTCTGGTTGTCGTGAGGGAACATTCTGAAATTCAAATATTTTTATTTTTAAAATAATATGTAAGGCTATTTATTGAATAGGATAGGCTTGGAATGAGAATTTTATTGTCTATGGCCGCACCTTTTTTTTCGAGTTTCCTCTATCCTCGCCGATGGTGTATGATATAGAACAGTTGCACGCATAAAGTGTGTCTAAATATTGGAATATCTATGGTTAAATAGAGGGCCAATTTGTTTCATGCATAAAGCATGGAGTTATCAATCTAATGGGTGGTTTTTTTATGGTAGTACTAGCATGGCAACCATCTTGAACCGGAATGTAACAAACAAATTTACAATTTTTTAAATGCCAAATGGTCGAGTTAAAAAAGGACTTCACTGCGCTCAGTCAATTAAACAACACATTTTTTTTTTGTAAGTCAGGAGAGAGTGAACTTTTCAACATTGGAACTGATGTGTTGAGGAAATCAACAAATTAAAAAAAAGAATCTTTTCAAAACCAGACAAGCAATTGTAAACCCAAAAATATAACATATTATAAGCAGACAATATCGTTTTTTTTCTACATTTGAAATGTGCATACATTATAATGACTTACTTTTACAGGGCATTTTTAAAAGTGGAACTTACAACTTGCAAATACTTGGTACATCACGTGAATTAAAAATATAAACTGAATAACCAATAAATACTAAAAATTTGAACTTTATAAGTTTTTAACTAAAGAAACCAGATTTAATAGATTAAAGTTCAGAAGGAGAAAGAACTTAAGATTTTAGTTAGTAAAAACACATTTCAAATAGAAGATGATTAAGACGGACAAGATGTACATTTATTCCACTAAACTGCACTTGCACATCTCATGATGGTGCATATTAATTATAATTAAAATATATCATACCAATGCTAAAGGATGACTAACAGATGACATAATATGTATTAATACCTCAACCTTCTTATATGTCATATTCTTCAGTGAAAAGGCACTTAACTCAACATTCCTATAATTATTATTGTTTAAGATTTCTTAAAATCACTCAATAATGCGATTTATATACTAATGGCCTGCAAACATAAGTAGCGTAAGAATATATTAATTTATGTAGTTTAAATGACAATACAATTAACCCCCCAGGCCTCTGGTATATTTTGGCAGAAGGTCAGAGTATTATCGCTTTGCTATAAAATCCAATTAAATGGAATATTTCTGAAACTAAATATTGTTTTTGAAAGGTGATTAAATACACTTACAAATGTTGTTATTAGAAACAAACATAATTTTTGAAATATTAAAATTTATAACGCAAAAGTAAAAAAGTTTTAAAAATGGCTCACCTTACGTTTTTTATAACTAAAATTACTGTTAACGATTAAAAATAAAAACACACATGAAAATGGTTCCATGATATTTCATCAAAATGACAATTAAACACACCTTTAAAAATTGATAAAACAAAAAGTAGGTTAAATATAGGGTTTTCCAATAAGAGGTGTTATTTTGAATAGCACGCTATTTCGGTAGATGTTACTTTTAAGCTGTTATTTTTTGACATTTGACAAGTAGAAATTACGCCATTAATAAAAATGGAACGATACACGCTTCAACAACGCATTGAAATTATTAAAATTCACTATTATTAATTATTAGATTTCCATCGAAAAATCATCTTGAGTGATGAGGCCCATTTCCACCTCGGTGGCTTCGTCAACAAGCAAAATTGTCGCATCTGGGGCTCGGAAAACCCAAGAGTTATTGTTGAAAAGCCTCTCTATCCTCAATGTGTGACTGTTTGGTGCGGTTTATGGTCCGGCGGAGTCATTGGATCTTACTTTTTCGAAAATGAGGCTGGAGCAACAGTTACGGTGAATGGATTGCGCTATCGAGAGATGATTAATGATTTTTTATGACCGGAATTGGATGGTATTGATCTGGACAACGTTTAATTTCAACAAGACGGCGCTACGTGCCACACAAGCAACGAAACCATTGATCTTTTACGGGAAAAGTTTCTTTGAATATCAAAATAACACATCTTATTGTAGTTACCTATCCTATGTAACCTAGTTTTTGTTTCATCACTTTTCATGACTTTATATCACTTTTTGTAGGTATGTTGACCTGTCATTTTGATGAGATACCCGGTCACCTAGGAAAATGTATTATATATGTTACAGTCACCTCACTTTTTTTTTCGTTCATATAAAAATAATGAATGAAAAATTCACAAAGTTTCATACATTTTTTCGAATTGCGATCGGAAACTTTGGTTCCATTGAGGTCCACATTTTAAGTTTTCTATGGTTAACTTCTAGATTTAAAAATAAAGCAAGGTGTTTTCTCTTTCTAACACTGTTTAGATCATATTTCTCACCATGACAGTAAGGGAGACAAAACGATTTATATGAGCTGTTTCCAAAAGCAAACAAATTAGCCTGAGGAGTTAATTTCTAAAATTTAAAAATTTACTGAGTTCCATAAAGCATGGTTCTCAACCGCTGATGAATATTAGTTGAAAGACACAACAAACAAAAGTTTAATGCTAAATTTGAAGTGATTTTAGACAATTATAGAAATGTGAGATACTAAACTTATGAAAGAACTTTTATCAATCCCAGGAAATTATTCAACAATTTTTCAAAACCTAAAAATTCTTATTTCTCCCCTATTCTGTTATGATGGGCAACTAGTGTTGTTGTATTTTGGATGAATGCATACATACTTACCAGATACTAGTTGAATGGTAGTCTTACATGCCCCATAAGAAATTCTGCAGAGATCATAAATTGCTAAAATTGCCGGTATTTAAACGCCACATACCTCGAGTACCTATTATCAATGTCGGTTCGCATGGTCAGCGCAGAGCAGGCGCAGTCATCCTCAGCAGCGGGGGGCCCCGGGAGCCCCGCCCCCCCAGGGAGCCCCATGGACGCTGCCTCCTCAGCCCCAGAAGGGGTCGGCTTGGACACAGCGGATTGATCCAAGGCGAGGGACTGCTGGTTGGTCCTGTGGTCCACCTGCCAATCAAATTAATATATATTAGTTTGGGATTAAAAATACCATCAACTCAATGCAAATCGGGCAATATTTTTAGCCACTGGAGTGTTTTTGGCCATATTTTGTCCAATTCGCAACACACGCGAGCGCACGCTAGCCTAAGGCCAATTTAAAGAGATATATTAAAACATTTATAGGAATTATTTAAAAAGTTCCCACGTGTTTGCAACTTGGATATTCACAAAGCTAACAGTATTACACAGCTAGTAGTTTCACAGATTATCAATAGATGTCTCGTTTCTCTAGTAAATACGGTTCCATGGATAACTCATCAAAATGACAATTCAACACACCGATAAAAAGTGTTATAAAGTTATGAAAAGTGATGAAACAAAAACTAGGTTAAATAGTTTACATATGTGTAACTATTTAACCTAGTTTTTGTTTCATCACTAATGACTTTAAAACACTTTTTATAGGTGTGTTGAATTGTCATTTTGATGAGTTATCTGGTCACCAGTAAATACATAAAGCTAAACAAATTATCTCAGTGAAGAGTTTTTTTTTTTGACGGTATGTTGTCGCGTTAAAAATTCCTGTGAATGTTTATTTTACACAAATTTTGTTATGTATCATGTATCAATGTATTTGTTATTAAATTCTCTGCTTATTTAAAGTTATTTAAAATTTTAAAAAATGTGAAAGCGAGTTTTAATTTGCACAAAAAATTTACTTTTTCGGTGCAGTATGTGCATTGTCCTTAAATAAAAGGTGTAATATTGTAAATTATATGATTATTAATCCAATTTAAAATTATAGAAATAGATAATAGAGAATTTTTATTATTCTAGGATAAACTTTGGTCTGATAAATTATGTTTGAAAAATAATATGTCAAGTGAAAAACAAATAATTTTTGAAGTTTTCGTAAGTACATTCTACATTTTATTTAAATAAAAATAATACTAAAAAAAAACTGTTAAAATATATATTTTTTTATTTAATAATAAAAAGGGAAACACTTTGTTTACAGTCACTTTATTGAAATTTTTAACGTCTACCGGTTTCGGTACCTCCGTACCATCATCAGGACAGTTATAAAAATACTAACAAATACAGAATAATACACATATATATAAACAAATAGTTGAGAGAGAAAGAGATAAAAAACAGAGAGAGACAGTATCAGTTGTGGGCGGGAAGTGGGGGAGGGGAGTTAGGGATAACAGGAAACATATTTATTATAGGGCTGAACGTTAAATTTAGTTGATTATTGATAATTTCAGCCTTTGAATTGACTGATTTTTTTATTTCCAACGCTTCCAAGTTGTTAAGTCGTAAACCTATCTCATTTTTGTGAAGGACTTTAATACCCGTGTCACGGTTGAAAGTATGATCTTTATTAATTAGATGTTCTGCAAATTCTGAAAATCCCGAACTGGTTAGACATCTTAGGTGTTCTTTTATTCTAGTTTCTATATTGCGTGATGTTTGCCCTATGTAGAATGCTGGGCAATCATTACAACTAATTTTATATACGCCTGAGTGGCTAAGAACATCTTCTTTATCTTTGGCATTAATTAAAAATTTTCCTAGATTATTATTAGTATAATACGCTGGTTTAATTTCTGGGGGGAATTTAACTGTACATGTAGAGGAAAGGTTATTAATATACAAAATTCTTCTCCACTGCTGGTTGGAGTTATTATTGTTGAGAGTTGGTGGACTACTGTAGACGTATTTATTTATGGCAATACATCTTAATTTTTTTGTAAGGATTCTATCAATAAGGCCTATTTCATATCCATTATTAAGTGCTATTAGTTTAATTGTACTTAACTCATTAGCGTAATTAACATTTGATAAAGGAGTAGTGACTAAACGGTGGATCATAGAGTGGAATGCCGAATGTTTGTGGGAAATAGGGTGGTTAGACGTATTATGGATTGTAGTGTCTGTGAAGGTAGGTTTTCTAAAAATATTAAACTGAATTTTATTATCAATAATCGATAATGTGAGATCTAAAAAGTTGAGTGTCGAATTTATACCTACTTCTAGTGTGAATTGGATCTGTTTATGTAAGGAGTTGAGGAGTAATAGGAAGGAATTAACTTAAAACTAAACGAAAACTAACTTACAACTTAAAACTAACTTACAACTTAAAACTAACCTACAACGAAATAACTTAAAACTAAATATTAAAATATTGCATACCGAATTAGTCCATGAACTCCACCCAGTAGAATGGGATCTTTTTGATGACAAAATTAGAAGTTTTGCGTCAGTGAAAGCTTATAAAAAGAGGATAACCCTGGAAAATAAACTCAAAAAATTGTGCCAATCAAATACCCACATCAATAACCCGGAGACATCATCATCTCAAAAATTCTACGAACGTGTACAGAATCTCTCCTCGGCACAGTTTACCCAACAAGAAATGGAATTACTCTCCAAAGGTTTAAAATATAACCTAAAATATACTAATAAAAATTACAATAGTGCTGTGGAAAACGTTGCAGTAGACATGGAAACAGCGTTATATAAATCTCCGAAACCTTACCTCTACAAAAGTGCCGAGGTCTTACAAAACCTTATCCCAAGATTCCAGCCGAAGCAGAATCAAGAAAACTTACACGCCAAAAATATCCGTGAAAAACTGAAGAAAGAAGATTTAATATTAACCAGAGCTGATAAAGGCAATACAGTTGTAATTATGAACAAGATAGAATATAATCATAAAATTAATGACTTCCTAGAATCTGATAACTTTGAAATTTTAAAAGTAGATCCGACTAATAAATACCAGAGAACCCTTAAAAGTACATTCAACGAGTGTAAAACCCCAATATTCAAAGATGATACTTATCACCAGGTTAAATTCTTAACTAAAAACCCGAAAATCCCCAGGTTATATGGGTTTGTCAAAATACATAAAGCTAATAGGCCAATTAGGCCGGTTGTGACTTGTTGTAATGCACCTAATTATAAAATTGCTTCTTTTCTTACTAAGGTAATTAAAGATTCCAATATATTTCAACCAAAATATACAATTAAAAATTCCCATGAATTAATCAACCACTTGAAAGATTTAACCCTCCCTAGCAACTGTAAACTCATTTCTTTTGATGTAGTGAATTTGTTTCCCAGTATTCCGGTAGTAGAATGTAAAAATATTATAAGCAATTTAGTCAATAGTTCTAACTTACATAAGGATTTTACAAAAGATATTAACCAACTTATCGATGTTTGCTTGAACCAAAACAGTTTTAAATATAATAATATAATGTACCGTCAACGAGATGGATTACCGATGGGGTCTCCCACAAGTCCACTTATTGCCGATATTTTTATGAATAATTTTGAAAACAATATTTTTGAACTTAAAACACCTTTGTTAAAAAATATTTTACTATGGAGACGCTATGTAGACGATATCATATGTATTTGGGCGGGTACAGAGCGTCAGCTAAATTCCTAGTTTTAAGTTGTAAGTTAGTTTTAAGTTGTAAGTTAGTTTTCGTTTAGTTTTAAGTTAATTCCTTCCTATTACTCCTCAACTCCTTACATAAACAGATCCAATTCACACTAGAAGTAGGCATAAATTCGACACTCAACTTTTTAGATCTCACATTATCGATTATTGATAATAAAATTCAGTTTAATATTTTTAGAAAACCTACCTTCACAGACACTACAATCCATAATACGTCTAACCACCCTATTTCCCACAAACATTCGGCATTCCACTCTATGATCCACCGTTTAGTCACTACTCCTTTATCAAATGTTAATTACGCTAATGAGTTAAGTACAATTAAACTAATAGCACTTAATAATGGATATGAAATAGGCCTTATTGATAGAATCCTTACAAAAAAATTAAGATGTATTGCCATAAATAAATACGTCTACAGTAGTCCACCAACTCTCAACAATAATAACTCCAACCAGCAGTGGAGAAGAATTTTGTATATTAATAACCTTTCCTCTACATGTACAGTTAAATTCCCCCCAGAAATTAAACCAGCGTATTATACTAATAATAATCTAGGAAAATTTTTAATTAATGCCAAAGATAAAGAAGATGTTCTTAGCCACTCAGGCGTATATAAAATTAGTTGTAATGATTGCCCAGCATTCTACATAGGGCAAACATCACGCAATATAGAAACTAGAATAAAAGAACACCTAAGATGTCTAACCAGTTCGGGATTTTCAGAATTTGCAGAACATCTAATTAATAAAGATCATACTTTCAACCGTGACACGGGTATTAAAGTCCTTCACAAAAATGAGATAGGTTTACGACTTAACAACTTGGAAGCGTTGGAAATAAAAAAATCAGTCAATTCAAAGGCTGAAATTATCAATAATCAACTAAATTTAACGTTCAGCCCTATAATAAATATGTTTCCTGTTATCCCTAACTCCCCTCCCCCACTTCCCGCCCACAACTGATACTGTCTCTCTCTGTTTTTTATCTCTTTCTCTCTCAACTATTTGTTTATATATATGTGTATTATTCTGTATTTGTTAGTATTTTTATAACTGTCCTGATGATGGTACGGAGGTACCGAAACCGGTAGACGTTAAAAATTTCAATAAAGTGACTGTAAACAAAGTGTTTCCCTTTTTATTATTTAAAATGTCAAGTCACAATGTGTTTGCTTCTTTTGAAAAATTATTTTTTTATTATTAAACTGTAAACATACATTTACAAACATGCTGTAAGAAGTACAGTTTTGAACCATTTTTGTTAACAATCAGACGAAATTCACGCGTTTATGAACTTGATGATTTTTTTTTAATGAAACCTACAAACTTAAGATAAATATAGAAATATAGGTAAATTCATTGGCTTTAAACGACAGTTAACAGATCAGTATTTGGAGATATGATTTTTTTGATGAACACAGGTAAATTCAAATCCACACATATGAAAATCTCCAGCGCTCAATGCATTTTATCGTAAACATCTTGGCGCTCCAGTTGCTAATAAAAACCCCTATGGGAGGAGGTGGATTGTTGTTGTATGGGGTCATTGCCCCAAGTAACATACATTGATAAAAGTGTTGACATTTGCCAAATGAGAATGGGTTGTTTTTATGAATCCTTATCAATAGCAAAGTTCCACAATAACCAGTTAGCTTTTGTTTTTATTTTATTTGAAACATCTTTTGGCACTCCTAGGGGAGGTAAAACTGACTATTGCGTAGCACAGTACGTTAAGACAGGACAACGCACTAGCATGGACCGACGCTTCATTCGGCTAGCCTCATGACTCGTCGGCTCTTTCCGCCCGACGGCCAAAACTCTGTGCGGTATATTTGCTTCTATTCTTACTAAAATTGGCAATGGATCTAAATCAATCTATCTAAATGAAGAAGTTGTAATATATATTCACCGGCCTCAAAACGCTGAGCAACCGGGTAGCGACATAGTTCCCCTGCCTTTACACTGTACAGAACAGACAGGGCCGCTCTTGTGAGGCGACATAATAAATTCCTTTGTGTATGTTTTAATAATAATTGTTAATAACTTGTGTCTCCTCAATACCCACAACCCATTCCTGAACAGAGTTAACTTTTCAAAATTATTACATATTTAAGAACCCTTGACATGAATTTCATGATGAAATTGTTACCACACAGATCATTTGAAACTAAAAAAGAATGAGTGATGTATGCTGGTCAATTAACATAAGGCAACAATTAATTTAATTATTTAACATTCAGTATAAAGTGTTCTCAACACTGTGACAGTCAACACTGTAGATAAAGACCAAATCTGTTGTTTTATAATCTGTGCGGGTGACTTACATCCTTGCTCATGAGGCGCTCCAGCTGTTTCTTTTTGGCCTCCAGCTCAGCCTTAAGCGCCAGCTGGCGACGCTCCACCGGGCCCCCATAGGGCGGGTAGCCCACCACCGTGTTGGAGGAGGTGTTGCCCCCGCTCAGACTATTGGTGCGCTTCTTGTCCTCCGACTTGATGGAGGAGCCACTGGACATACATGTGTCTGGAAATTATTTTTCATTCATTTAAAATACATTCGGTACATACTTAAAGAAATATCTCCATTCTGTCTTGAAAATGTTTTTTAACCCTTTGTACTACTAATATTTTTTATATGGTATACCAGCTACTCCATAGAGTGTAATGTAAAAATATGAGTAAAAATTACAATATCTTTAAAAAATTAGAAAGAAATGTTTTTTGGTAAGGCAGCAAATAAAATGATATAGTTATGTTAAGAAATATATATTTATTATCATATAAGATTGTTAATAAAAGAAAAATTTTCATATTCTAATCTTTATAATTTTTCAACATGTGGTATTTTAGAAATCAGTAGCCCAAATGCATACGTGGCTTGTTAGGACACGTGTCACAGTACTCACTGGTTTCCCGTCTGCCGCCTTTTACTTCCCTTTTCGAGCAGACCACACAGTCCCGCTTGGAACCTTTTCTTAAAATATGGAGGTTCCCATTGGCCTGGTCTCTGATGGAGTGAGAATATTTATTGCCCAGTAAAAATATTCAAATAAAATGAATGTGTTATGTTAAATTGTTATGTATGAAAAACAGAGCAAAAAGCACAACCAATCGTAAATGGGTAATGTATACAGCTGAATAGAATCATGTGTATACCTGTAAAAAGACCCTTTTATTTTTTGACAAGACATTAACTCTACCTATGTTTGTTGTTAGTTTAAGACGATTAGAAGAGTTTTTAATATGTTTTGTATAACAAGTCTGCAGTCTTGGCAAACCCTTCCCCTCATACTACTTCCCACTCCCATTTTATGACAAGACATTAACTCTACCTATATTTGTTGTTAGTTTAAGACGATTAGAAAAGTTTTTAATATGTTTTGTATAAACAAGTCTGCTGTCTTGACAAACTCTTCCCCTTGGTATATAAGTCTTATCTATGGTATTTAAGTCTCCTTCTCTATGGTATTTAAGTTAGAAGATCATTGATAAAAATAAATTAAAAGAGTGCAGTTCCCCATTACTGCACATGAAAAGTTTTAGCCCATCGTCCCACGAGTCAGTAAGCAATCAACATAAACCGAATGCTGCGAACCCTGCGCAGGATCGGATACAAATAATTTGTAAAATTTTGAGAACTGGTAATTGTTAATCTGAAAACAATACTTTCTGTGAGTGGGATTTTGAGCTGGAGCACGGCATATCAAAGGTTAATCCATTTTGTCCGAACCGCCACAATTAAGTTTTTAGATTTTCACGGCCAAAAGCATTTTTGTTGTTTGTTTTTGGGGTGTTATGCCGTGTTGCGCTAACTCCTTCTTTAGCCGACGTTTCGGACAGCGTTGCAGTGTCCATCATCAGGGCAGATCCGGTAGATCCGAAGATGATGATGGACACTGCAACGCTGTCCGAAACGTCGGCTAAAGAAGGAGTTAGCGCAACACGGCATAACACCCCAAAAACAAACAACAAAAATCTTAAGCATTTATTTTTATATTATAAAAATTTATAAAAAAAATTAATTTATATTAAATAAATACAAAAACAAAGAGTTATGTTATTTTTACTACATCAATAAATTCAGTAAAAGTTCTTACAACAATTAATTCAGTTGCTGTGGTCAGTTTCAGTGTAAATAATTTCAGATGGGATGGTTTAAAAGCAATGCAGGTTTCTGTGCTGATAGTAATGATTAGTACCTCTGTTGGTGGCGTGTTTCAGGCGCCTTCTCTCTTCGCTCAGTCCCTGGGCTGCCTGCTTCAGCTCGTGGGTCAACTGCTGGATGACTGCCAGACCAGAACCAACACTGTCACCAGTGCCTGTAGTTTGGTTTTGCTCACTGACATTGGTGCACTTATTGGATCCTGACGATATGCAATTCTGAAGTCTGGACAATCCCAGAGGAGTGTTCTGACTCTTGGAGTTGGCGCCACTGTTCTGGGCCCCCGACTGGCCGTCTTTCATTATTTTAGAAGATGAAGATGAGTCTGTTCTGCAGAGAGGAGCATTGTTCACGGATGATTCAGAAACTCTGGAAAAAAAAAACTCTTTTTAGATGCAGAAGCTGTGCGAGGAGAGACTGGGCCAGTGATGGACTGAGGCCGCCAAAGTAGAGCAAGATAGGGACACCTGAGGTTGTCTTGTCAAAACAATGGTTGCCTGTCTCCACTAGGAAATGTGTGTTTAAATTGTATTTTTATGAAAGAGGTAAACAAAATCTCGGCAGTCACGAGTAATGGATAAATATGTACCTATTTTGATTTCTATTATGGTTTTCTTGAGGAATATGAGGAGTATTGTGAAACACATGTTCTTCATCAAAAGTTGAATTGATTCCGAAATTGTTTTGGATAGAATCCACAGTCCTTAGCATATCTGAAAAAGAATTAAAATTAATTAACCATTAAAAATATAATTCTGTTTTTGAAGTGGAGCATTTAATAGTGAAGCTACGGGATTTTGCCATGTACACATAAAATAAATAAACCATTAATAATACAATTCTGTTTTTGAAGTGGAGCATATAGTAGTGAAGCTACGGCATTTTGCCATGTACACATAAAATTTTAAGAAAACACTTTTTTTTAATTACTTAAGGCTACCACAGATTAACCATAATCTCTATGGACTTCATGCCTTGAACAAGCATTTTTAAACACTAATAGGAATGATTCTACGTCGTGAATTACTTTAATTTACTCACTTTTCAGTCTTTCCAGTTCCACTTTCATCACATTGACGGCGGCCACCTTGTGTCTGATGGTGTTCTCAATTGTGCCCCCCTCCTCCTCGCTGGCTTCGGAGCCCCCCCACCCTCCGCGGCCACCCTCCTGGCTACCCCCCTCCCCACGTCCCCCCTGTCCACCCAGGGCCCCAACGTTGTCTATGGTCTGGGGCATAGAGACGGCGTCAGCCAGTGAAGAAGTCGCCGCGTGAAGATTCTGGATTTTTGCCACCTGCGAACTCTGAAACTAGTTAGAATCGTGTCAGGATAAGAATACAAAATATATCATTACATTTTCTAACAAAAAAGACAAAGATTCCCGAGTAACGAATAACTTGAAAATATTTAGAAAAACTCCTACTACCATCACTATAAGCGGATAATGTTGCTAATGTACTGATGGGGGTATAAACCAAATACAAATAAATATCAGTTATTTTCCAAAATTTAAAATATTGAATTACCAACGAAAGATATTAATTTATTTATAATGAGTCGTGATAACAATGGTCCTGCCGTTAAAAGGTTTGTAACCTTACTTTCCGATACATGCTTTTATTAGAAAAATGGAGGCGTTTCAACGGAAATATCAGCAGTATATGACTTAAATCATTAGTACTCATATGTGAAGAGTATTCTCAAGTGTGCATACCTGGCTCTCCAGATGCTGTCGCCTCATCTGCAGGTCCCGCAGCATGTCAATCTCCGCCTGGTCCGAGGACACCACCGCCACAGCCACCCCGCCTTTACTGCTGCGACCCTCCGAGGGTTCGCGCACAGTGGAGAGAGTTCGCTCATTCAGCTCACGCTCTCGAGAACTCGATGCTCGTTTGCGGGCTCCCTGGTTGTTCCAATTATACTGGGGAAATATATTATAGAATTATAGGGTACTTGTTATATGGACACATCATTCAAATTTAAATAAAAACCTATTTTCTTAACCTAACCTAACCTAACCTAACCTAACCTAACCCAACCCAACCCAACCCAACCCAACCCAACCCAACCCAACCCAACCCAACCCAACCCAACCCAACCCAACCCAACCCAACCCAACCCAACCCAACCCAACCCAACCCAACCCAATCTAACCTAACTGATCTAACTATCTGATTAATTCTTCAGTTTGAATTGAACACAATAATATGGTTCACTGAGCATTCATAAAGTGGTAACGTAGTAACTAATAATAATTTTTGTTAATTTATTTTTGTCCGTCATTCGAAAAAATTCGATTTTTGCGAAAATAAATCATAAAATTTCGTAAGTCTGAATTTGAAAGACAGCCGTGGCGGTAAAATGCCGAAAAATTTATTTTTAATCATCATCCTAATTAGTATTGTTATTTTGTAGATCTGAATCAATTTACACTGGAATGTCATATTTTTAGAAATTATTTAGATTATCTGAGTTTGAAGGGCCGAGAAAATTCGTTTTACGCGGAAAAATTTCGTATTTTTTACAATTTTACACCAAATATCAGAATTTAAAGGGTTTGGTTGCGAAATCTCTATTTACACGGAAATAGAGATTTCGCGATACATACTATAGTATTTTTATGAATTTAAAGGGTGTGAAAATTTGATTTATCAAAAATGTGTGGTATTTTTACGAATTTGCTTTAAATAACTGAGCCGCTGCTGTTTTCGGCTGCGAAAATTCGATTTACACGGAAATAATTCATATTAATACGAATTTACTCGAAAGATACTACCCGAATTTGAAGGGGAGGCTGAGGAAATCGATTTTTGGCGTCTTTTTTAATATGTTTTATAAAATTTCGAATTACATGGGAATTTGTTATTTCGAAATTTGATTTTCTTGTCCCGTGGATTTCGAATTAACGAGGTTCTACTGTAATAGAGAAGATCATTTCGTCTGTCTTTTTGCTGAGCGAAGACCTCAAATCACCCTTGTATTAAAATCAGGAATTTTTTAATAAGCTCCTTCCCACCAAAAGATCAAATTTGATCGTTTAAAAAAATTAATGTCATAATTAATGTAATGGTTCCCTGAATCCCATAACCGTATACCTGTTGATTCCTTGTTGCTTTTTACACAAGGAACATTACTATCCTGTTCAAAACCTTCTTCGGAATACTTTTGGATGTTTTGAATGCTCTTCATTATCATAATTAATGTTATTTTTTTTATATTATAGAAACAAACAGTACATGATTTACAGAGATGAAACAATATACAGGAATAAGATACTTCATGTTGAGTACCTATGATATGTTTCCTTGTAATGTTTGATAAGTGGTATGTTTATTCCTTAATTACCAGCTGACGTGTGTAGTATATAGGAGTGTGTGTAATGTATGTGTGAGTGTTTGTGTGTGTGTGTGTGTGTGTGTGTGTGTGTGTGTGTGTGTGTGTGTGTGTGTGTGTGTCTGTATGTATGCGCATTGAACAGTTTAAATTATCGACATGATGCCACATTTGAATTTGGGCAGTGAATCCGAAACAATGTCAATGTTAGAGTTTAGACAAATATTATTTAGAGTGTGAAGAGCTCGGTTAATTGGCGAATTAGATGCTGCATTTGTTTTATAATTAAGCGTGTGGAATAGCACTGTATGTCGTGTACGTCTCAAAGGTATGTTGAAGTTAATAAGGGACAGAAGTTCGGTACAGTCGATGTCATTGTTTATAAATTTGTGTATAAATTTTGAGTCGGCTACCACTCGTCTTTGCTGCAAAGTTTCAGATGTACACTCAAAGTTATTGTTGAATTTGTAGGTACATAATATATTTATACGACCTATTAACGATATAGTCAATGTGCTTATTATATATAAGTTTGCTATCAAGGTAAACGCCGAGGTCTTTACATTCCGTTTTAGAGATGACAGGTTCATTGTTGAGTGAATATGAGTACTTAATTACGTGTTTATTTCTGGTGAATGTCATAGTGTGATATTTAGAAACATTGATATCTAGACACTTTGTAACGCTTCGCAGTCCGAAAGAGATCGAATAACTTTGAATATTTTCATGTCATCGGCATATAGTTCAATGTAATTTATATAAATGTTGAACATTAGCGGACCTAGGTAGGACCCTTGGGGGACACCAGATTTTACCTCGATAGATTTTGAGAAGACACCGTTGATTAAGATTACCTGATTACGGTTACTAATGTAAGATTTAATCCATCTAAGCAGGTCACTGTGTATACCAAGTAGGACGAGCTTTTTTAAAAGAATTGAGTGTATTACGCGATCGAAAGCCTCAGAGAAGTCTGTATACATAGTATCAACTTGCTGTTGTTCGAGCGTTGTTTTGAGATGACTGGGACAAGTCAATCAAGACAAAAAAAACTCACTGTCAGAGAGTTTTGGAAAGATTACTTTCACATCGTTACTTGTCTCAAGATGATTGACAAGGCGTGGGAAGGGGTTACCAAGAGGACCCTCACTTCGGCTTGGATGAAACTTTGGCCAGGAGGTGGCAAATTTATTCAATTATAATGCTATGTCACATTTTCACCAAAGTTTGAAGCGTCGGCAAAAACAATGGTAAATTATTTATGTTGAATATTAATACGATTTTTTTAATTGTTTTTGCAAATCGACATTGAATTCCAGGTTGCTCCTTAACAATTTATAAGTATGTAGTTTTATTTGAATAAACATAAAAACAAAGAAAATTGAGTATTTTTTGCCGTGGAATGCATTATCGTATTTTACATAGATTTTTATGGGAAAAATTTCATATTAAATAGTAGGAAATTTGTGATCATCTAGCTTTAAAATGAAATAATGGTTACATTATTGTTGTGCTGATTTCCATCGGTCACGTGAGGCAGCGTGGTTGCCACTCCGATCTGGTTAGAGCCGTAAACCCTGGCAGCCTGACCTTGATGGGCTAGGGGCTGGTGATGGTAGTTGGAAGGTCCCGAGGAGCCCTGGTGCTGTTGATGCTCGTGCAGGTCACCCCCCGAGGACCCCGCGTGATGCTCCTGATGGCCGTTGCGGGAGAGATGCATCTCAGCAAGTTGCTCCTTAGCATCGGCCTGGAAGGATAAATTCATTGTAATTAAACGTAGAATAAAGAAGAACATAATAAATGCTGTGTAATTACAGGGGGGGGGTGGTACATAAAAAACAAAAAAAAATGCTCACAACCTGATTAGCTGTTGGGACAGAGAGCTGGATAAGTTGTAAGTTCAATATTGTTGATTTTTATGAGAAAAAAAAAGTGTTTTATGTATAGTGATATGCAATAAATAAATAAATACAGCGTATGAGCCAATAATTTCAAAATACGTTTTTTTTGGCATTTTTAGTTGAACAGCACAAGCCGCATTGATTGGTGCTTTCAATTTTTTAAATTGACCAATAGGCTGCTTGTACTCTTAAAGTCAAAACACAAATGAACCATCCCCAGTACATAAGCAAGCAAGAGCGCAAATATCCCAAGATAGTATTTTTCCTGCCTGAAAATTTTTTTACAGTATTATACTTACACGAAATATATAAGAACACATACCTGATACTTAAGCAGTCTCTTCTGCTCTTGTAAAGCAGCTGCCAGCCGCAGTTGCGATATCTCCATGTTCGCCTTTAGTTCGTTCTGCCACAGGTCATTGTCGCTGTACGCCGACACGCTGCTCTGAGCGGAGGGGGGGCGAGGGATAGCCTCCTATAAGGCATGCAACGTCAGGGTTACCACAAATATAATTATCACAATAAAGGGGTCAACACTGATTCCAGTTTGATAGGAAGAAAGGATAGGGTTTCACAACATTGAACATGTCCCAACACAAACAAAATACATCAACACCGTCTCTGAATTTCTTGCATCTCTCTGCGAATTATAAATCTGAACTAATTAAAGTACTATATATTTAAAACTGAGACTGTACATTGCATTGTTTGTCGAACATGGCACCAAACTTATATCAAAAATACATTCAATGTTTTATCTTGCGTGTTATTTGAGTATGTTAAAAAGATTTAATCCAATCCAATCATACAATCAGGTCATCACACAATTGGTGACACGAAAACACACATCTTGTGTAAAACCAACATTATTTGTATATACACTTTCAAAAAGAGGCCAAAACGTTAGGTTTGCAAGACATCAAGGTTAAGAAAACAATTATACACAAATATTTTAGAATAAAACAGCTGACAAGAACATCTTTGCTTTGTTGAACATGTCAGCCTGCATTGGTATAGCAATGAAATTATCAAACATTTCAGTAATGCAGAAGTGATATCTATTAAGCGTTGATAATGATAAGAAAATCAAATTACATTTGTTATTTCAAATAATATCAATTTGTTTTTAGTATCTATGACAATAATATAGCACATTATATACCAACTGTAAAAGGGCAGAAGGGAATATGTAACACTTTTTATAAAGAGAATAAGGATTATAATATGTTAATTAATCTGTTAAAATCGAATGGACTCTTAACTTAAGATATTCGGCTTGTTCTCTCTTCATTGCATTATAAATAAGTCATAAACAAATTGGTAGGTGTCCTTGCTCTTTTGTTGTTAAATGCACCTTGAAAATGATTTCTAGCATTTAAATGTCACCCGGCACATCCAGTTACATCTACCTTGATAAGATTTTAAAATTAAGGTGAAATTAAATATTTTTTTAATTTATCACTATCACTTATATAATGCGTATTTCCTTTTGTCAGAATACCAAGAAGGTGATTTACGTGAGGCTACTTTCCTTCTGACTTTTCAGTCAATATTGTTGGTCATTGAAGAACAATTATTTTTTGTGCTAACAACGGTTACGGTTAAAGATCAACATACCTCTAACTTGAATTAGTGAATCTAAAAACACCTACAAATGAAACCTTAACTATCCAAAAGTAATGTTTGCGCATTTATAAGGGTTATTGTATCATTGTATCATGCAAAAACACAGCAACCAAACAGCAAAACAAATCAAACATCGGTAGCGGGAATTGTCCAAGCTTTGAGTACAGCTCCATCAATAATTCACCTGGTCTTTCAAGCTAGATTCACTGGCTTCCGTTACATCGGTGATAGTCACACTATCGTTGGACCTCACAGGAGTCCAATCCTTCAGAATGGACACTTCAGAATCTTGATTTTGAGAAGACTCCGAAGTCTTTGCTGTTTCAGGTTCGTGGCATACAGCCTTAGTCTCCAGGATGCCTTCATCTTCATCGTCTGACCATTTATCACCATATGCTGTTAGTATGTCTTCCAGCTTTTTCTCGCTGTCTTTGAGGTGGCTCAGGGTTGCCATCAGGTCTGCGACGTCGCTGTCGACCTCTTCCCTTTCACCTCTTTCAGGCTCCTGGCAAACACTCCCAACCGTCCCCATTAGCAAATCGTTACAGCGCCTCAACGAGATCAGTCTTGTTCGTAACTGTACAACATCAAATTTATTTCACGACGTACATTATTCAACTGGTTGAAGTAAGGAAGTTGTTTAATTCTATAGATAACATTATAATAACATGATAATATTTCCTATTACAGTAGAACCCCGTTAATTCGAAATCCAGGAGACTTAATGAATTTTCATGTAATTTGAAATTTTAAGAAAACAAAAAAAGTGGCGAAAACCAAGTTTCGCGGCCGTCTCTTTAAATTCGGAATAGGTTCTTTGGTGTAAATTCGTAATAATACGACTTATTCCCGTGTAAATCGAATATTCGCAACTGATTTCCGTCGCGGTCGGCCCTTCAAGTTCAGTTATTCAAAGTAAATTCATACTAAAACGAAATATATCCAGTTTTTCGCAGATTCAAATTTTCAAAGTAAAATCGTAAAAATACAATATATTTGATCATAAATCGAAATTTAAAAAAAAGTCGTACTTCGAATTTAAAAAACATTATGTATTAAAATAATTTTCTGGCGAAAATTTCAATTACGCATTTTTTCGAATCACTGGGGTTCGAATTATCGGGGTTAGGTAGTGATAAGAATACAATAACTTGGGTCAGGTTAGTAATATAATATAATAACAATTTTGGTAGCCATAGCTCTAGTATTTCAGTAGTTGGCTTTTTATGCTTATTTTATATTTATATTGAGAAGTTGTGAATGATGAATACATGGAGCAGGCGAAAGGGTTTGTGTATTTGGAGAGAAGAAGTGGAAAGGCTGATAGTGATAATGAAAGAAGGGTAAGAGTAGGTACATAACTCCATTAATAGAGGACTGAACAACAATGGAGTGTGGGTACCTACCCTGATGTATGGCAGTGAGGCATGGAACTGGCAGAGGTGTATGTGTGGTAAAACCACGTATGATAGTGTGAGAAATGAGTAAGATTAAGAAAGGGACATTCAGATGGTTTGGGCTAGTGATGCAACAGAGCTCTGCTTCCGCTTCTGCAGAAGTTCCGCAAGTTTTTCACTTCCGCTTCCGCTTCCACTAAGATTTACTTTTGACATCTGTTTCCGTTTCTGCTTCCGTTCAGACACTTCCGTTGCATCACTAGTTTGGGCATGTAGAGGGAATAAACGAAGAAAGGAGTGTAAGGAGAATATATGACTCAAATGTGAATGGTAGAAGAAGTCAGGGACGCCCAGATACTTGAGTTGGGCCATGTCAAGAGTCAGAATAATAGAAGAGAAAGAATGTGAATGGGGCAAGGAGTGTGTGCCAAGACCGAGTTGTTTGGCGGTCCTTCCTCTCTGCCTCCCTTGCAGAGAAACAGTGTGATGGTTAGTTAGTTAGATAACCCAATCCGACTCATAACATTCTTGAGAATTCATGGCAAGATATGGCACTGGCGCATCTCTTCAAAGTAATACTTTAAGTTTGAATAAAGCCCCCCTGCACGCTACTATAAGTTTGTTGGGCAATCTGCACGGATGAGCTTCAGTAAATCTGATGGGGGAATGGCTCACCTCATCCTCCGAGTTCCTCATGCTGTCCACGAGGGTGGAGGTGACACGGATGTACTCTCGGATCTGTCCGAGACGCTGCTCCACACGAGCCGTGTCAGGGCAGGCGGCCACCATGCTGTCTCCGGTGGAACGCGCAGCCTCCGTCCGCGGGAGCTGATCATGGAAAACATCTCGTTGAAAATATCGATTCCATCAAAAAACAGAAAAGTTAGGAGAAGTGAAAAAAAAATACCTAACTAAACTAATTTAACCCCTAACCTATTTTTTTTTTTTTTTTAAAGAAAGACAAACATTCCCGGGTTACGAATAACCCAACAATGTTTGAAAATCTCCTACTACCACCACAGAAAGCCGAAAATGTTGCTTGTGTTGTGATGGAGGACTTAGCCAGCCGAGGAATCGAACACGCGACGCTCGGGTGAGACCCAAGCGCTATGCCCACTCAACCACTGACCGGTCATTTTATCTGTTCTGTTCATATTCTGTTTGTTCTGTTCTATTATTTTATCTGTTCTGTTTTGCCATCGTTCTGTTTTATCCGGTTCCCGAAAATATTGCAGAAAGAACTCATTATCATTGGAATTGTTGACAATTTGATTTTATTAGTTGTGGCAATCCAATTATTTTGGAAATCTGCCGACTTAAATTGGTATCATACAATTTTAATATTAATTCTATGCAAATAACATTAATAAATACACATCGTCACTATGGTTTGACAAGGTTCTAACTGACAATTTGGACCAAAATAACCTTTGAATGGGAAACCGTTTCTTTAGCTCATATCTATGTCCAAAAGTAATTCTGTTGAGTATTAACAAAGTTAGTAATGTGCCAGAGTTCTAATATCAGACTTTTATTTTTAATTTATTTTGACAAAGATCTGTTCTCCAACTTTCTGACATCATCTTTAAGAAATATAACGGGCAATATGTCAGATGCCTGAAGGGTTAATAATAATGAAAATAAAGACACAACAAAACTTTGAAACAAACCATTTTGTTTCTAACTGTGAGTTAGGAACAAAATGTCAGTTGAACAAGGATCAAAAAGGACGTTATAACCTTGTAAAATTATATACGAGGGTGATCTGAAAAGTTTCCGACCTCAACGCAAAGATGGCGGTACTCGTCAATAAAAGTTAGTGAATGTAGTTGTGCATCTTTTGACAGTTACTCACCAAAGTTTCGGCCATTTTGGACGTGCAGTTTTTAGTTTACAGTCGTTTGAGTGAGTCGATGTGTGTGTTTTCGTGAAAATGGAAAAAATTGAGTATAAAGCTGTTATTAAATTTTTGTTTTTGAAGGCAATACGCCTACGCAAATCAAAGATGAGTTGGACTCTGTGTATGGGGACATCATTTACCACAGTGAAATTTTAGTAAGCTGAATTTAAAAGTGGCCGTAAGAGCATGGGAGACGATGAACGTTCAGGACGTCCAAAAACTGCAACTACTAACGATAACATTGCTAAACTTCACCAAATAGTGTTAGACAACCGCCGAATTAAAGTGAGAGAGATAGCAGAGGTTATGAAAATGTCCAAAGAACATGTCTGTCACATATTAAATCAAGATTTAGACATGAGAAAGCTGTACAGAAAGCTGTTGGGTGCCGAGTTTGTTCACGTTAGACCAAAAACGTGTTCGAATGAACATTTCCAACGCTCTGTTGGCGCAGTTTAGGCGCAATAAATCCGAGTTTTGGTGCCGATTAATTACTGTAGATGAAACTTGGATACACCATTATACGCCAGATGAGGAGGCAATCACCTTTGTGAACAATTATTTTGCAGAGAAAAACGCCGACTACTATTTGGACGGGTTAGAGAGATAGGAGAATCGCTGGGAGAAGTGTGTAGAGTTACAAGGAGACCATGTAGAAAAATAAAGAAAAAAATTCTTGTTTCATTGTTAGGTCGGAAACTTTTCAGACCACCCTCGTATTGTGTCCTTGCTGGTCGAACTTGGTTCTAACTTCACAAGTAGGTATGTTCAAGAATAAAAATATACATCCAATTTGTACATTTATTTTCTTTGTTTGTAGTGAAGAACTAAAATACTATTAACACATTAGATCAAACCATAAATTTAGCAATTGTTATGAGAAATTGACATTGTAATGTTTGGAACCCCATAACTCAGAATAAGGTAATGTTCAGTTACAACCTTGTCAAATTAAAGTGATGATATACAGTAGAACCTCTCATAATGAGCTTCATTCGTTCGTTATGTGAAACACTCATTAAACCAAACAATTTTTCCCATATAAATCAACTAGCTGACATGTAGTCGGTGATGCTCGACTTTTCTCTACTTTCAATAAATAAAATATCCTTGTATTATATATATAAACCTTCCGGAAGAAATTCTCTAAAACTCTAAATGATACTAAAAACCCTATCACACTCCGTTGCATAGTTTAGAAGGACTAAGCTCACAAACAGAGAAGCGGATAGTGACTTTGTTTATACTATTTAGAGATGTAAAATACTATAATGCATTCCATGCCAAAAATACCCAATTTTTTTTACATTTATTTAAATAATTACGTTGCAACAGTTTCCCATGCTTTTAGCATTTCTCTTATTGCGCCAGAAAACTGTTGCTCTGCTACTTCCTCCTCCTCCACTAACAAACTCACCTCCATAACTTCTTGGTGTGAAACCAATGCAACTCCATAAGCTCTTCTGTGGTCAGCTCTTGAGTGTGCTCTTCCACAAGCTCATCAATATCATTGTTATCCACCACATTTGACAACGCTCTTTGTCTAAATTTTCACAAAAAGTTAAAATATTATACCATGTTATGTTCCTGTTGATTCTGCACCATATTCTCATTGCCGTGTGTCTGGCCGTTGCCGCCATTCTGGTAGACAGAATCATGGGGATCGTGGGCGGTGTTGGTGGGCTTTGGGCCGCCGCCGGCCGGGTGGGGACACACGGGGGCTGTGTTACTGTAGGAGCCCTCGCGGCTCGACGAGGAGCCCCGCACGTTGTTCCTCGCGCCCGAACCCGAACTATTCTGAATGACGAAATATACAATTTAGACTATAATTAATATAAGATAAAATATTTATTTGTAAATGTCTTGTAATTTAATAATTATCATCCATTTGTTGGCTATTTGATGGCCTCTGTGGTTGAGTGGATACGAAGTAAATTCATTCAAATTAACTTATTTAGGGTTATTTCATAATAATTTATTAATTTAAAAATAATACATAGTATGTTAGCGGCACGTTCCAAGGCGGTAGATACTTTCAGTATCTCCCTGGAATTAAGGTACTTCCCCACCTTCCTCTTCCCATCTCCTTCATCTTCCCACTACCTTCAGCATCACAACATAACTCAATTGGGGATACCATAGTCTCACTGGCTCCAGACGGTTGGGAGGAGTTTATTATTGTGACTTGTGAAAGTTGTTTCAGAGTTCAAAGCCTATATCAAACTGTATCAAAAAGGGCTAAATGTATTTTAGTTTCTTAAATCCTTTAACCCTTGGTGTACGCAAGCTAATTGCGGCGCTGTCTATAGTGCTTCAATAAAATAAGAATTTATGAATATTTATATTACGTACATAAAGAGAAATAGACATGGATAACCTAGTATTATTATACAGAGCTATTGTTTATGAAAGTTGTGTTTATTAAAAAGTACACAATCCAGGATTCAAATTCGAGTCTGCGCACACCAAGGATTAATATTTATTTATTTATTATTCATTGGCGCCCTATCAGGCTTTTACAAAGGAAATTGACAATTTATGTGTGTAAGTGTAACATAATACATGAATAATAGCTAACTATATACATAAGTTACTAACTCAGTCTAGTTTCTGCTGCCGTGCAGCTCGCACGGACAGAAATTTCGATAAACTCAGTAACCACAAACCACAGTGATACCCAGTTTAACATATTGTTGTTGCAAAAATAAAGCAGGCTGGCTGCGTTTAGTCACCAGACAGCCCGCAAAAAAATAACTCATTATGGACCGAAGTGTCCAATCATTAATTGACTCAATTAAAATTGAAATTGGAAAATGCTCATCTGTCAAAGAGGCAAAACAAAGAAGTAACATAGAACAAGATATACACCAGCTAGAGGAAATATGGTGCAAGGAAAAACTTCAACTACAAGAAAAAATAATTGAGCTACAAAATAAACTTATATTAAATGAAGAAAAACATTCAGAAAAAATTGAAAATTATTTAAGGAAAAAAAGGAATCAATTAATACAACGTACAACAAGTCAACCCTCTCAATACCTATACCAGAGGCCAAATACTCATTAATAATTGCAAGTGAAAATACTAATACAACTTCTGATGATATTCGAGACATGATAGTTAAAAAAATTAAAACATCGCATTTGGGGATTGCAGTAAATGGAGTACAAAAAGCATCAAATAAGAAACTAATCATCTCTTGCCCCAAAAATGATCACGCAAAAAAACTAACAGAAGAAATAAATATAGTCTTCAAAAATAATTTGATCGCGAAAGAATTAGAAAAAAAAAATCCTAAACTATTCATCAGAAACCTACCTATCGACCTATCAGAAGAAGAAATAATAGAATCATTAAAAACCCAAAATGATGGAATTAAAATCATCATGGATGAAAATCCGAAAAACTCAGTAAAATTAGTAAAAATGCTTAAACCAAAAGGACAAAACAATCTTACAAACTATATAGTCGAAACAAGTGGAAAACTTAGGAAATATCTCATTTCTAAAGAGAAAATTAATATTGGATACCACAGAGTGCGGGTGGAGGATGCTAATCCAATAATGCAATGCTTCCATTGCCTGAGATTTGGAAATTCAGCTGTCAACTGTTTTAATAAGGACAAGAATGCTTCGTGCCTGCACTGCGCCATGGACCATCCTTGGAAAGACTGTCCCAATAAAAACAAAGAAGAGAAATGCAAAAATTGTGATTTCCAAAACAACACTTTCAAGTCAACAAACGATACAAATCATAAAGCAAATAGCAAAAATTGTATGTATTTAAAAAAAATGATGACTATTGCCCAAGGGCGTATAAATTATGAATAGGTATGTACCTACTTTAACATTCTTAATAACTAACTTTAAAATTCTTAACGAGATTAAAAACTCAATACCAAAATTTATATTTTTGTTTCAAATACGCTTGTTTTCTGACTTTTCACACTTTTCTGACTTTTCGCACAATTTAGCTATTAATACTAAAACTTTAAAACAATTGAGAAACATTTCAATGTTATTAATCTACCATCGAAGAGATAACGATTTATCAGTAATATCCAAAAAATATTTAATTAACTATTTCTGTAAAATTTTAAGACAAAAACAAAGCATTAAAATATTAGCCTACTCTCAAAGTGTTAATGTTTGTAAAATATTATTTATACAAAACAAAATTAATATACTACATAGTATGTATCATCTTTATAATATCATCACTAGTAATATAATGCTAAGTTGTTCAATATTGTCACCAAATCTATTTCAAGTCAACCTTGATATTATCCGTGAACATATGCTGCTAATTTATAGTTTGTCATCAAAATCAAATTCATTTTTGACAATTAGTTATAACAATATTATTTCCTTATTTCTTTAAAAATGAATAATTTCTTCACTGAGGAATTAGATAAAACGCTTAATATTTCGGAATATATTTGTCATACTTTAAAAGATTGTAATAAAATCGTGGATAAAATAACAAATTCATTCTCTGTACTCCATTTAAATATCAGATCAATGAAACAAAATTTCAATGAATTTTTACTCTCAATTAATTTACTAAATCATAAACCGGACGTTATAGTTTTAACTGAAGCATTCACCAACGTATACAATAAATTTTGCATACCAGAATATACCTACTTCGCAACATCTTGTGCTATTAATAGAAATAGTGGTATTGTTGTATTTGTTAAATTTTGCCATTCAAACATCGCAGTGGAAGAAGTACCTATGCAGCGAGTTAATTGCTTAGATATTAATCTAAATGTAAATAAAATGTGTTTTAATATTATTGCAATTTACCGAACACACGGATCAAACGAGTACACATTTATGGATGAATTGAGAAGCATTATCTTATCAAAAAAAAATAAACAGAACATAACAATAATCGGCGATTTCAACATAGATGTTTCAAACGAAAATAGTAACAGAATAAAAACTGAATTTATCAATTATATGACGGAAATGAATTTCATATTGTGTATAAATTTTTTTTTTTTTTTTTTTTAATTTTAGCGACTATATAAGATAATTGTTACATACAAAATATAATGGTGAAATTAAGTATAAAATATTGTATTTCTTAGTCCTCCTCACTAGGGGGTCCTGTGCCGAGGCGGACTAAAGTTATTTAAATATGGTTTATTTGTCTTCTATGTCGTTTTTAGTGTCTTCTATGTCGTTTTTAGTGTCTTCTATATCGTTTTTAGTGTTTTCATTAGGGTTTCTTCATTGACCTCTTTCAGCCATATTTTTATTAATGATTTGTATTCATTAGGATTTTTTATTAGTTTTATGTCTTGGGGAAGGATGTTATGGAGTTTTGTTGCAAAGTATGTATAGTTTCTTTGTCCGAATGTGGTTTTATAACTTGGAATATTTTTTATATCATTTTTGTTCGATCTAGTGTTATGCATACACAGTCTAGTAGAGGATTTGTTATTTTTGAAGAGCTTCAATAATATATTTTTGGCATATATTTGCTGTACATTTGGTACGTCAAAGGAATTGAATATTTCAATTGAAGGCGTTCTAATTGGTACTTTCAATATGGTCTTTATGATTCCTTTTTGAATCGTATTCAGGTTGTGTAGGTACGTATGTGTAGCAGATCCCCATCCTATGATTCCATATTCAATTCGAGAATGACATAATAAATATACTAGAGAAATTACGGGTCAACGTCCATCTTGTATCGATCACATATGGAGTAACACTAAAGATACCGACAAATTACACACGATAATATTAAAAAATAATATTACTGATCATCACACTTGCATCTATATACAAAAACTTAATATTAATAATCATATTGATTTAAAATGCAATACTTTTACAAAAAATTCACTAAACCATCATAAATTAAACCTAAAAATAAAAACAGAAACATGGCGTTCCGTATTAGAATCAACATGTGCTGAAACATGCGCAAATATTTTTGATAATATACTATGCAATTATATTACAGCATCAACAGATATTAAAACCATAAAAATTAAATCAAAATTCAAAAAAATAAAACCATGGATTTCACATGGCTTAATCGTGTCTATTAGAAAAAAAGAAGAGTTATATCGCTTGACAAAGAAATTTCATTTAGATAAAAAAATATACACAGATTATAAAAAATTTAGGAACAAATTAACCTGTTTACTAAAAACAACTAAAGAGAACTTTTACAAAAATGAAATTTATGTGGCTAAACAAAATGTAAAACATATATGGAAAACAATAAATGAAATAAATAGTAGAAAAAACAAAAAAACTCAAATTAAAAAAATTAATATCGGAAAAAATTCTATTAATGCCCTAATGGAACCGACAAAATGTGCTAATGCCTTCAATAAATATTTCGCTAACGTCGGACAAAATTTAGCTACACGAATCGATGAAAATTATAAAATAGATAATTTCGAAAAGGACTGTCACAAACAAAATAATCTGTCAGTTTTCAAACCGGTAACAACAGATGACATAAAAAATATTATTAGTGAATTAAAAGGTGCATCTGCACCAGGGTTTGATGGAGTCACAGTAGAAATATTGAAAAATTATAATGAATTATTAAGCATTCCAATTACACACATTATAAATATTAGTTTAAATAGTGGAATATTCCCCTCCGTTTATAAAAAATCTATTGTAACACCCGTTTTTAAATCTGGCAGCCCTGAAGAAATATCAAATTATCGACCCATATCTGTTGTCTCAAACATTGCAAAAATTTTCGAAAAGATCGTAAAAAAGCAACTTTTATACTATATTGAAAACAATAAAATAATTAGTCCTAGCCAATTTGGATTTAGAGAGAAACTAGGCACTCATGATGCCATTGCAGAACTAACTTCAACTATATACCGTGCATTAGATAAAAAAAATAAATGCCTTGGCATTTTCATTGATTTACGTAAGGCTTTTGATAGTATCTCCCATACAAAACTAATTAATAAATTAAATGATATCGGTATTATTGGTAAGGTAAGGTATTGGCTGCAAAGCCATCTAAGAAAAAAAGTAAAAGAAACCAAAAAGTAAAATTAAATAACTCACTTAGCGTAGATGAAACTTTAGAATTTGGAATTCCCCAAGGGACTGTTATTGGACCAATTTTATTTATAATTTACGTTAACCATATGTTTAAATTATCACTTAATGGTAAACTTATATCCTTTGCTGACGACACTGCAATAATTATCGAAAAAAAGACATGGATCGAAATTACCAATGCAGCGAATCAGGATATGAAGGTTATAAAAAATTGGTTCGATGGCAATTTATTATCACTTAACACAGAAAAAACATATTGTATTCCTTTCACTCTACAAGAAGATGTGCCAAATAACCTAATTAACATAACAATTCATTCTAAAAATTGTGTAAATGACGGTACATGTAATACGGACTGCGCGAAACTAAATCATAAATCCAATATAAAATATCTTGGTATCTAGATAAAAATGTTAAATGGAAAGACCATATTAATCTCACTGTTGAAAGAATAAGAAAACTTATCTATATTTTCTATAATATACAAAATATTTTAAATAAGAAAACTATCAAAATTGTTTATTATGCATTAATTCAGTCCTTATTGCAGTACGGGATTATTGGGTGGGGAGGGGCTTTTAAGGCTTCTTTACAGCCAATAATTACAATTCAAAGAATAATTATAAAAATCATCCTTAGAAAACCATATGACTCCCTACTTTAGAGATATTTCAGGAATTCAATGTACCATCTATAACAGAATTGTATAAGAGAATCGCTTTATATCAAATTTATAAAGAATATTTTATTTATAAAATGCACCCCTCAGATAGCATAAGCAATAGATTCAAAACTAATGGCTTAATAGCCATTCCTATGCTTAGAACGACCACGGCTCAGCACCACTATTCATATTTAGGTGTGAGATGGTACAATATATTATTGTCCAAAAATAAAATTAGTGTAACCGAAACTGTGAATTATGAACAATTCAAAAAGTTAATTAAGTCCCTCAAATTGGATAATGATATATTGTACCCCTAATTTTCTTACACTTACTCAATCTGTAAAAAATATATATTAATTTGATTGTCTTTAAAAAAAAACTATTTTTCAAAAATTTTCTTGATATATTGTACCCTTAATTTCCTCACGCTTACTTAATCTGTAAAAAGATGTATTATTTTAATTATCTTTAAAAAAACAATTTTCTAATTTGTGTACCCATGTTAATATTATGTTTGTATTTATTTCAAAAGTTTTTGATTATTGTTTAAAAAATCATTAGAACTAAATGTAAAGACTCCTCCCATAAACACGAGCTCCTGGAGCTCAACTTATGGAGAAATAGAATAATAACGAAAAAATTATTTATAAGTCTGCATATTGTAATCATTTATAATGTTAAATAATAAATAAAAAAAATAAAAAAAATATAACAAACAATTGACCAGTTATAAGTAGCCGAGTAAAAAAATGGATCAGGTTCCCACGCAGGTGTGGTGGGTTCAATTCCGCCGCTACCTAAGTCCTCCATCATTGTACAAGCCACATCTTCCTCTTGTAATGATGGTAGTAGGAGTTTTTCAAATATTTTCAGGTTATTTGTGATCTGGGAATGTTGATCTTGCTCATACCATATTCTGATTAGAGTTTGGCGTGGTGGGGTTCACTATCATGATAGCCGTGTGACTGGTGTGGGGGCTGTGTCCCCCTAGGATGCTGCCGTAGGGGGCGCTTTCCTCGGCACTGTCCAGCAGGTCGCGCTGGCGGAGCACCAGAGTGCGGGGCTGCGGGCGGACTGGCACGAACCTGCTGCCGCCTTCGTGAGTCGTGGAAGAATCTAGGTGGATACATTGATTAGACCACAATAATAGGTGGAGACACGTCAACATAATGCATGCATCATTTTGTTATGTGAATACAGCACAACAGTCCACACTGCTCCCAACCATCTGGAGACAGTGGAATTACAGCATCCCAATGGATAGTGAGCAGAGGAAGGAGAAGGGTAGAGGAAGGTGGGAAAGTACTTGGATATTCAGATTTAGTCACCAAACAAGGCCAAAAGCCAGTTCAAGCAAAGTATCTATTCTGATTGGTGGTCTTTCTCCAGGGCAATACTGGGCATAGCATCCACTCTGCATAAATATTTAAAGTTTTTTTTTATGTGAATACTGCACATGAGTCATGTCTTCAAAAAATTTCATACCAATTTAAAGAAACATTTTGAAAACTTTTTTTAAAGCTTTTTCTTCCTCACTCCTTCCCCTCCCCAGTACTTTCAGCCCCACAACACACTACAACTGGGGATGCCATATTCTCACTGGTTACAGGCAGTTCAAAGAACCGGACCTCATGTCCAAATTATGTTTCTAGTCTTCTCTTATATAAATCGAAAGCAAAATTTCCTGTAAAATCATAATATTTGTAAGTAGGTACTTAAATACCTACCTACTTAATTAATAATCAATTCACAGTCTATCAATATTTTTTCCATGCAGTGTCAATTAACAATAAACAAATTTAAAGTAGACAAAGAGAACTGCAACGTTCAATACAAAATTAGGTAAGTTGCTGAATTCCGCCTCAACATGCAATTAAAAAAAAATAACACTAGATTTCAACTTACTTACTACTGGGAATAACTATTTAAGTCAGTGGAGATGTAAAACATAAACAAAATAGGTTTTTAGGTTGGTTAGTTTTTAGATTCTCACGGCCAAAAGCATTTTTGTTGTTTGTTTTTGGGGTGTTATGCTGTGTTGCGCTAACTCCTTCTTTAGCCGACGTTTCGGACAGCGTTGCAGTGTCCATCATCAGGGCAGATCCGGTAGATCCGAAGATGTGTCACATCACACATCTTCGGATCTACCGGATCTGCCCTGATGATGGACACTGCAACGCTGTCCGAAACGTCGGCTAAAGAAGGAGTTAGCGCAACACGGCATAACACCCCAAAAACAAACAACAAAAAAGGTTTTTAGGTTGTAAATTTTTTGGTTATTTTAATAATTTATGCGTATTTCCTAACCTTCAAACATAACTTCGATTGAGAAAAAATGGAATGCAATGCATCTTTTACCATCTCCCCAGACATAAACTAAGTTGAAACCAAGTGCTGTTATTAATTTTTTTGCATAATAAGCGTGAGGCGGAATTCGGAAACTTTATTCAAAATTATTCCAAGTACAATCTACTTGTAAATAATTCAGTTAACATAATATGGTTGTAATACAAAATGTAATACTAATACACTATTTTATACATGTGATAACATTAATTGAGTAATCATGGGAAATATTATATAGACTTGAATACCAACCTAATTCAGCGAAATCATTGTCTGTTGGTATGTTGGTCGGCTTGCGGGATTTGTTCTGTGATGATCTCGTATTATGTTCGGATACTGACAGCCAATCCACAGATGTCTGTTATTGGAAATACAATGTTATTAAACACCCAATTATAAACACAATGTTGCTGAGAGCAGAATGTGAATCATTCATGTGAATTTATGTAAATGTGTTATGGCGAGACACTTGATATACCTATTAATAACAACATTCACAAAATATTTTAACACGTAGGAAGACACGTAATTGTAATTTGTCAAACAAATTGCTAACACGAATAAGAACAGAACTTAACACTGAGAACATATCTCAGGGTGAGCAATTTTGTTAAAAATACAAGTTGGGAGTATTTATAAATTACTGTCATTGTGAAATCCACCATATCTAAGGCTTCTTTTTAACAACATTTTATCAAATACCGTACCTTCAAGAAGGTCCTTTTTATATCAAAATGGTAACTTCGAATTCTAGAACCTGGCCATAGTTACACTGTGTTCTATGCACTGCCTACTAATTTTGGAACATCGTAAGCAAACTTATCTAAATTTAGAAGTCTCGTGTGGCAAAAGCGTGTAAGAGAGTTTGGCATTAAGTCAGCAAAATTCAAACAGTTACCGCCTTTTCAATCTGATATACAAATTGCACCGGTGGAATATGAATTGCACACAATTATACGAAATGCCACCACTGCAAGTTCAGTATGCAATTTTGATGATTCTAAAGTGTCTACAAATATTTTGCTTACCGTCATAATATTTGTAGAGTGAATATCTCTACGGGTAGGTGTGACAACTTCTTGAGGAACATTGGAATTATTTCGAGCCTTTGTTTTAGGCACCGTGCCTGTTTGGCGATCGCTCCCTCCAGAGGCCATAATCGTTTTCAGAATGTAGCTGTAACATGTAACACCCAATTATACATTTTCCTTCATAAACGGATGAAAAAATGTTATTCCATATATGCCGCACTTCCGATTAGACAAAAATGCCACTTTAAACGGTGGTTATAGTTTCCGTAAATATTTTTTACACATGTCCAGCGCAAATTGAAAAGCCACACAAAATCATCATAGAATTCCAACTGTCAAGCTAAAATGAAAATGATCAAAATAAGATCAAAATAGTTGCCTTATATAGAAGTATTATAATTTACTCCGGTAAGCAGGTACCCCTTTCAGGTGAAAGTTTTTTTTTTTTTAGGTACTATTTTTGCAAAAAAATATATTGTCATACGAAAAAGGTATGGTACATGGTTAATAAGCACATTGAAAAAAATACTTTGTCTCAGTTAGATAATTATGAGAAGTAAGTATTTCAGTTTCCGGGAATGGAAAACAAGGCATTTTAATGTTTACGATTGTGCACTTGGCGGCCATTGTTATTGCTGGGAATGTTTTAAGGTTAGTATTATTTCTTCGCTTATTTAACCAAAAACATAAATCTTAGAATTAAAAATTGCTTTTTCATTTGTTTTTTTTTTTTTAATTAACAACCTCTATTTAAAATTGTTATGTCAAAACATGGCGCAGAGAAAAGACATCAGGTTATGCGTTTTTTTAACATAATAGCTATTGAAATTTATTATTTTCCATTTTCGGTTACTGAAAAACTTGTTTCTCATTGTTATCTAATAAATCGTTTTTTTTTAATAAAAATTAATCGTGCCTTATGATCGTTTTAGACCACACCTTTTTTCATCCAGTTTGTCTAATACCCCTTTCTCTCAGGGCGATTTTAGTTGATCAAGTCGGAGTTGAATGACACTTGAAAGCTAATCGACAAGTGTGAACAGCCTTTTATCAGAGTTGATCAAGTTTTTAGTTGCACGACAAAAATTGAAAGCCCGTCTACTTTTGTTGTTCAAGTATGAGTCATCGTTCGATTTTCCCGCCGAATCGAAACGTGTGAACATATGTTTCAAGTCGCTTGCGATTTTTATTTCCCTTCCGGTCATGAAAAAATGTATTAAGTGGTCGGATGACATGATGTTTAGATTTATCGATCTATATCAAAGCCATCCCTGTATTTGGGATCAATAGCAAGAATTTTACAAAAATAAGAATGCCCGTGACACTCCAATTAATAATATTATTTTTGTAATGTCACTGTAACTTAGTAGTTATTATTATTAAATAACAAATATCTGAATGTTTCAAAAAATTATATTTTTTTTACCTTCATAACAAATTTTAGGGCATCAACTACTGCAACGAACACTTCTTTTATAAACAATCATATCGTATTTTTTGGAACTCCGTGCATACATCAGACCTGAAGAAGAATCCCCCGTTGAATTTGTAACTTAGTTTTTGCTGGGACAGCCGCGCGCCTGTGTCCTGTTTTTGGATATTTTCTTGAATCTTAGACAACAGTACATCAAATTGTTCTTCCAAAGTTCGTAAATGATTGCGATAGCCTTCGGTATCTTCTAACGCCGTATAATTAAATCCTTATATTCCATTTTTTAGCCCACATAAGAAGGTTTTTGTGCTTTTTCATATTCTAAAGTTCGTTCCGTAAAAGGTCCGAAATCATAGGGACGCGCGCAGCAATAACTTCGCTTGACGCCATCTTGATTAACAAAATCGGTTCGAGCACTGCCATCTCTATAGAAGGCCGTGCTGTAGAAAACCAACTGACATTCAAAGAGTCCTGTTTTTGGGACTTCGTGGTAGCTTTTTTCTATGCGCCAGTATGGATTTTGTAGGCGTCTGGAAAGTGTGTGCAACTGGAACTGATTGAAGTAGTTATTTTACATTTTACATCACGTTTCTGCAATATTTATACTTCATTTTTGTAAAACAATACGTTGGTGGTTATATACGATCGTCAAGGTAAGACATTTTAAATATATTTACAATTTGAACGTAGTAAATGATGTTTTCAATAACTTTCATAATGGCGGATGACGCTTAGCTTTGGATCTGTACAGATTATCATTAGAAATGGTGTAATTTACTAGATAATATAATATAATCTACATAATAGTACTATGTAATAACATGTGTAGAGCTTTCTGAGAGAATAATAGGGCAATTCATAAGCCGCCACGTTTTTAGTAGGCACTTGGAAATGATACTTCGTTTCAACTCGATTGTTGATTTGTTTTCAAAGTGAAATTTGATTTGTTTTGAAAATACGTAATATATTTACTAATGGATATTATTTTCAGATGCCTCATAAGTGCTGTGTTCCCGGATGCAAAGCAAATTACACCAGTTCTCTGAAGAAGGAAGGAGCGGTTACCATCTTCAAATTTCCAGCAGAGGAAGAACGCAGACAGTCATGGATCAGGGCCATTCCTCGCAAACATTGGATTCCAGGTGCTTTCGCTGCCATTTGCATCAATCATTTTGACAAAAAGGATATTATATCGCACCCTAAAAAACCAAAATTGGCCATCGGATCTACACCAAGTATTTTTAAAGGTTTGCCAAGTTATTTAACAAAGAAAAAGGCACTGGATAGAGTGAATCCCGAAAATATGAAGTTAAAAATAAAACACCGACACGAGGAAGAAGTTGAACTTTTCTTTCAAAGTGACACAATAGTGAATTATAGTGATTTTGTTATAAATATGCAAATAAAAATTAAACTCGGTGAGTGGAATGTAAAAACTATAAATGACATAACATATTTATACGCCACAAACTTTGATAATGTAGATAAACATTTATATTTAAGTTCTCAAGTTGTAGTTGACCATAATCTGAATATCAAAGTATTTGTCGGAACAAATGAACTTTCTCATAGTGAATTGAAGTGATTATTCCCCAAAACTATGATATTGAGTTTATGGTCACAATTAGAAAATTTGTTGGTACGATATCATAATATTAATATAGATGACAATGTTAATTATGAAGACAAGAGTCAGAATACTGTAAATAATCATTTATTAAAAGCTCATATTTATTTAAAGTCCGCACTAGACGCTGCCAGTAGTCTTGAATATGAATTTAAAAACTCTTTAGAACTACTTTTAGATCAGGTTAGTTTATTAACATCAAAAAGGAGACGATATGGTACTACCACTTTAATCTTTGCTTTCATGATTTACTCGAGGTCTCCTACATGTTACAGATTAATTAAAAATGCAAAACAATCGTATCTCTTCAAATAAAAAAAGTAATACAAGAAAACTTATAACATATTGTAATTAGTTAATATTATAGTTAGGACGGGTTGTTTCGGAGAATTTGAACAATTCATCAAATTTCAACGTTCATTTTCGGGTTCTGTGAAAGTCCTATTCAAGTTCTGTTATTATATCTTTGTAGGCTAGTTGTTTGACAAAACTGAAATAAATACAGAACTTGAAAAAATCTTTCACAAAACTTGAAAATGAACGTTGAAATTTGATGAATTGTTCAAATTCTCCGAAACAACCCGTCCTTAGTGTTCATCTTTATTTTTTATCAATATTATTGTTGATTTGAAAGATATAGCAGTTGATCTATTTTGCTTACTTAATAATTTATATTCTATGTTACCTACTTTTGTAACATTTTATGTAACCTGTGTTTTGTTTCTTTATTTTTATGGACTCGGAATTTGTATGGTGGGTCCCCTCCAATGTTCCTATCCATATATTATAATACAAATATTGAAAATAATTGTATTGTGTATAATGTAATAAAATATATACTTGTACAAAAAATTCTTTTACTATTTATCCATGAAATTCTAAAATACGAAAATGGTCATCGTGTAAAGTGAGTAATTTATTTATGGTGTAAAGCGAAAATTTCCCGAATAGGTCCTGATTTGGGAATCGGTATGAAAAAAGTATCGTCTAAAGTCTTCGGATGTGAAGGCCAATTTTTTATCCAAACAATTAGGATAAAATTAAATAAAGAAAAAAATAATTTTTTTGAATAGAAATAAATTTATTATATAATAAATATAAATAAAAATTTTGGAACGATAAAAAATTCATTCCACTGTATTAAAAACGGCGAGCAGAGCAGCAACTTCTTCATGACCTGAAACGGTTTGAAAGGGAGATATGTAAATACGAATTTTATTGGGACCCCGCTAATATAAAAAAAATTAAAACAATTAAGCAAAAATGGTAAACATATGAAAGCACGACTCGTTGCCAAAATTTCTCGACAAATGCTTTAGTTTCAGTAAATTTTTTCAGGCCTAGAACATATTAAATAAGAAAACAAAATGTGTTTTTAATAGTTTTCAGAGCTTACTTTGCGATTTTTCTCTGTCGAGGGAATTTCATATAATTAACGTTTCAGTATAACAAATGTATAGATATTACATATATTAAAAAATAAGATATATTTAAATTATAACTTAAAGAGTTATAAATTGGAAACTTGTTATATATCGATAGAAAATGGGAATGCGGGCGCTTAACCCTTAAATGCATGATTTATTTATTTTTCTGGAAAAAATATATTTTGTAGATATTTACATGCATATAATCAAGAAATACAAATATAGGGCAGGACGACGCAAGAAGATGCAGGAAGAGATTAGGAGAGCCAAGAAGAGTCAATAAAAAGCACATATTAATTCCTATGTCTGTGGTTGATTTATTCTGTAAAATATTATTGAATAACACATTTATGTTCAGATGAAGTTTGTTAAGAGAACACCAATTAATTAACCTGTTCAAATTATTTTGTAGACAGATACAATCTTCAGCGCTTTTGATTATTTTAAATATTTTTAGATCATCTGCGAAAAGTAACGCAATAATATCTTCATCAAATATATTTACAATATCATTTATAAACAGTAAGAATAGTATATAATAATTAGTTAAGGTTTATTTTTTTTTATGCTTCCGATTTTGTTGACGGGGTTAAATCTTCCCCATAGGAAAAACTAAACCCTTCCACTCACTTTTCCACAAATGATCATCTAGTCAATCAACATTATGTAAGTGCATTATATAAGCAAAATAAATACAAAACAATACAAGAACAACACGTCAACTCACAAGAGATCAAATGGCAAAATAATTCACCGACTCCAGATATTTTCATATCGCTCGGTCTGTTAGTATAGTTTTATCATAATATATTTTATAAAATTCGTTTTCTAAAAATTTTATCATAATATATTTTATAAAATTCGTTTTCTAAAAATAAATAATAAAAATAATAATAATTCGTTTTCTAAATTTTTTTTTATTAAATATCAAAATAATATACAAAAATCAAAAAGTCCCAATAAACTACTTTAAAGTAGTTTGTCATTGGGTGCTTTTACATATATATTATATATAATAATATTATCATTTACAACTCAACACACCTTAAGTGATATAAAGTCAAGCGATGAAAAAAACTAACATAAACCTTAACTAATTTTTTTTCACTTTTCAATAAAGGTTTGTTAAATTGTCATTTTGACGAGTTATACGGTATAACCAAAAAATGTGTATTGCATTTTGTCTCCAGTGACATTTTACAGTGTAATATTCTTTAGCATTTGGAAAGATCAAATAAAAAACTTTTTTAATAATAATTATAATGCTCTGGCCAGGGCTTTTTAAGTCCATATTTAATCGCTTAAATATAGAAATAGAGAAGATGATAGATAACAACACGGCACATTAAATTTTAAGAAACTATGTTTTTACTTATAGAAAAAAAAAGTACTGCATTTTTACTTACCAACAGCGATGAATAAATGGAAGCGCAAAATTTTACATTAATTTTTTTTGTTTATAATAATTTTTGATAAGCCGAATTCAGAAAACATGGTATGAAAATTCATTCCAGTTGACCAGCATATGGGGGAGACGGGCAAGGAACTAAGGTTGGGTTAGGTTAGGTTAGGAGAGCTGATATGAAAATGAATGTTACCATTCCTTCTGGCCAGGATGTAGGGGGAGACAGAACAGGACCTGGGATTTGGGTCTGCCCCATGCTCTAGTAACCACTGCACCAGCCGGTGGTTGCCAGCGCGGGCGGCGAGGTGCAGAGTGGAGTAGTCTATGTTATGTTGCTCGTTTACTTTACAACCTTCAAAAGATAACAAACTAAAGGGTATGGAAAATAATTTGAATTACTACAAACATAAAACAATGGTTCCATGATAACTGAACACATTTAATAATAATAAGAATTTATTCCAGAATGTATGCAGGGGTAGTGCAATGCAATACATTCCATATTTGAAATAATATACAAAATAAGTAATAAAAATAATAATAAGGGAGGTAATAACATAGGTGATTCAGACAGGCACAAAATGCGGAATTTAAGTGAAAAAATATAAACACAAAAATGAGTGTGAACAGCCGTTTATGGGGGATATTTGCACATATCCCGTCTAAAGAGGGCCATCAGAGGGGACTCCATACAGGCAACCATGGCAGTGATGATTCTGTTACTTGATTGGCGTAGTCTGTGCCATAAGCTTCCCATTTGATGGCGGAGAAGCGCTCTGAAAGAGTGTACTCGTCCCTCCAGGAACATTTCCGTGGCGCTGCAGTATCTCGGTAGGCTGAATAGTTGGCGATAAGCATTATTGTAGGCGACTTTTAGCTTATGCCATTGGGATGCAGTGAAATCCACCCACAGTTCTGACGTGTACAACGAAGTGCAAAATGCGTTGAAAAGTATATTTTTCACGTTTGTACTGCAAAAGTGAAAACACCTTGACAGCATACCTGCTCTAACGGATATCGCTCTTCTTTGCCTTTCCATATCCTCGATGTCTTTCAGGTCGTCTGTGATAACATGTCCCAGGTATTTGACGCTACGACTAACATCCATTTTCCTTCCATCTAGCCATACTGAAGGTGTTAGCATGTTTTCGTTTTTGCATTTGAAAACCATAACTATTGATTTGGACGTATTATATACCAGGTTATGATTTTATGGAAAATCTTCGCACATTTGGAGTAGTTTCATCAGTGCCCTAAGTCAGTGTTCCGCAAAGTGTGCTCCGCGGCACACTGGTGTGCGGTGGCCATTTGTAAGTGTGCCGCGAGTCCCGCGTCACTTCTCACAAAGTGCTCTGTAAATCGGTCTATACTTTTCTGTGCGGCGCGGCGGCCGGAGGTGACGTGGGTGGGACTCGATCGCTGCGAAGTGGCCGTGTGCTACGCCGCTACGCTACATTATCACGTGTGCTACACTACATAAATGGGGTGCTATTGCTACATTATCACGTGATTGCGCACGAGCTATCGGGGTGCATGCGCGTGACAACATAACATTACGAATTACGACGGCAACGTTACGCCCGCTTGTTTAGTAGTCATTCGTTAATGCTAGTGTTTGGTTGTGTCGTCGCGAACTTTAATGAATTTTTTAATTGCAAAAAAATATCCCATATTACGTGTTTATAATGGATAAATTCGTTAAACGTACCGCAAGTTTGTCAAGTGAAACTAATGATTCCCAAGAAGAAGCAGAGTGAAAAAAGAAAAAACCTAAGCTTTTTGATCGGAAATACGATGAGAGCTATGTGCGTTATGGCTTTATATATTGCGGTGGCGAATCGTGCCCAATCCCAAAATGTCTTGTTTGTGGAGAAACTTTGGCTAATAATTCGATGGTGCCAAGTAAACTTTCACGACATTTAACAACTAAACACCCATCGGTGGCTCACAAAGATAAAGCCTTCTTTCAACGTATGAAAGACCAGTCTAAGAAACGGGTAACTCTCATGAGTTCGTCTTTCAATACATCAAGCAAAGCGCAAAAAGCAAGCTACGTGATCGCTAATATGCTGGTTAAATCGAAGAAACCTCATTCTCTCGCTGATACTTTAATTTTACCTGTCTGCAAAGAAATTGTCAAAATTATGATTAGCAAAGAAGCCGCTAACAAAATCGAAAAAATACCTGCGTCAGCAGATACGATCTCACGTCGCATTAATGAAATATCCACCGACATTCAATCAACGTTAATTGAAAAATTAAGGCTAAGTGGAGTTTTCGCGCTACAAGTCGACGAGTCTACTGATATCAGTGGTTACGCGCATCTCATCACAAATGTGAGGTACACGGATGGATATGAAATAAAAGAGGAGTTTTTTTTGTCTGCCACTACCTGGTTATACCACCGGAGAAGAAATATTCAGAGTAACAAACCAGTACTTCAGTGAACATAATTTGGAATGGCGCAACTGCTTAAGCATTTGCACAGACGGAGCAGCAGCTATACAGGAAAAAATAGGGGATTTATAACCAGGGCTTTTGAAAAAATCCTAATATTAAAAATTTACATTGCTTTTTACATAGAGAGGCACTGATGACGAAGTCTCTGCCTGATGAATTGTTGTCTGTCTTACAAGAAGTCATCAAAATTGTCAATTACATCAAGTCACGACCGCTTAACTCTCGTCTGTTTAATGCATTGTGTCAGGAAATGGGAGCAGATCATCAGTCACTTCTGTTTCATACAGAAGTACGATGGCTTACTCGCGGAAAAGTGCTTTCTCGGATTTACGAGCTGAAAAATGAGACCCAGACATTTCAAGAAACCCAGGGTTCAGACTTTGCTTCTCTATTTAAAAAAGAAGAATGGGTAGCAAAACTTGCATATCTGGCGGACATATTCGCTCAATTAAATGAGCTGAACAAAAAAATGCAAGGAAGAAATTGTAACATTTTAGCTGCTATGGATCAGCCACGCTACCAATGGTAGTAACGAAATGTTTCCAAATGTCATGGCTGCCGATTCAGAAAAAAAAGTGCAGGCTTTGATAGAGAGTGTGACCTGCAACCTATGGACTGGAAAAGAAATCCATTTTCGGAAAACATTTCCCTTGGACATTTACCAATAAACGAGCAGGAAGAATTCATGGAGCTTAAAACTGATCGGACACTAAAATTAAAATTTTCTGAAACAGAGTTAGCACATTTTTGGCTCCACGTAAAAAATGAGTATCCACTGCTGTCAAAGCGAGCTATTGCAATTCTATTACCATTTGCCACGACCTATTTATGCGAATTGGGGTTTTCAACTCTCACAACGATAAAGTAAAAAAAAAGAGAACGCCTGAGGACGATCGACGAAGAGATGCGAGCAGCTTTATCAACGATTGTTCCAAATTTTGATCGTCTGTGTTCAGTTAAACAGGCTCACATTTCGCATTAAACATCTTTTCATGTTATATTGATTTTAATAATAAATATTAATAAAATATTTTTTTTGGTAAATTTTGGTTCGGAGTGGCCACGTTAATTACGAATAATTTTTAGAAAAAAAAATTAGATATGCCGTAATTACTATAAAAGGAAACTTTTTGGCTTGGTGGCGGCGGAAAAAGATGCATTTTAATTATCAATTGCGTAAAATTAAAATTCACTTCTCGAACCGATTCGGTGACAGTTCGCGGTCATTCTGTCACTGTTATGTGATAAACATCAATCATAATTACACAAACCCGGCTAGACAAACCCTGCTTTGCCAAACAAACCATTCAAAACCTGGGATGTTTTTTTAAATTATGATGACATGCAGCTTTCGTAGTTTAACCTCAAAGTTCGCCGTAATTCGTAATAAGCCTAGCCAATCCTATCCAAAATTAACCTTGTTTTTTTTTCTTTGGTGTACCGTTAAAATTTCTTGATTAGTTAGGTGTACCGTGAACATAAAAAGTTTGCGGAACACTGCCCTAAGTGACGGTGCTAGAATAACCATATCATCTGCGTAATTAATATTGTTTACACATACTCCTTGAACATGGCAACCTATCTTACTGTCTTTGAATTAATTCATCAGTATATATATTAAACAGTGTTGGAGACATGCTTCCTCCTTGCATTACGCCACTTTTCAAATAAAATGGGTTGGATAATTCGCCAGACCATTTCACCACATTTTCTTGCTGCGTGTGACAAATTGAAAGAATCGCTATTATATCTTCCGAAACTGCTCGTTTCCTGAGTTTTTCCCAGAGTTTATTGTGACAAACACGACCAAACGCTTTGCTTAGATCTAGAAAGCAGGTATAGATTGGCTTTTTCCTTTGTTTATAATAGCTGATGGTTTCTTGGAATATATTGCCATAGATGTTGACAGTGCAGATTTAAATCCGAACTGGTTATCCTCTGTCTTTAGATGGTCTGTTACGACCGTCGATAAAATTTTTTCAAATATTCTTGCCAGTGCGGTCGAGAGTGAAATCGGTCGGTAGTTATTGATAACGGATGGATCAAGTTTATTAGATTTAATTATGGGTATAATTACCGTTTTTGTCATTTCGTTCGGGATGTACCTATAACGCATAATATTTGAAAATAGTTTTGCTAGGATAATATGTATCGCTGGCCCAGCATACTTAATGTGCTCAAGAGCTATTGAGTCATGTCCTGTGGCTTTTCCTGCAGCCATTTCTCTTACAGCTCTTTCTACCATATGTGGAGTAATGCTGTTAGTGGTAATATTACCTTCGGTTTTCAAACTAAAATTTACATTCAGAGATTTTTCTGCTACTTCTTCACCTGCCATGGAGGGGAAGTTACGAAATTCATTGATTCGAAGAGGTTTTTTGCCAAAATTTATAGAAATCTTTATTTATTAGTGAGGTGGCAATACCATCCATTCGCTGTTAAATTTCTCTTTGTTGGCATTTTTTCAGAGCTACTTTGAAAATCGATCGGTACTTCTTCCTGCCTTCGGCAGCCGGCCCTGAGAGTGGGTTTTCCGGCCTCGAGCCATGAAAGAAAGTCGCGTCTCGATGCTGCAAATTTGGCTGCAACCATATGATTCCATCCTGCGTGCAGTTAAATAGATCTGCCACATCTGCGTATCTATTACTAACTTCATGCAACCTAGGTACAAGCGAGTGTTTGGAATACTCAGTCCTGATATTGTTGCATTTAAACAAAATTTTAGAACGAGTAGCTCTCGTGGGTATATGAAATTCAATGAGGTTAATTAAATCAGGACTGTCTATACTACCATTTACAATTTTGAACATAAATATTAAGTCGGATATAATTCTTCGATCTGAGAGTTTTAATAAATTTAGATTTTTCATCAATTTTTCAATGAGAATACCGAGTTTAAAATTAATGTGTCTTAGGAATTTATGTTGATTTTTTTCGATTGAATCTGAATGTAATTTGTAGTGGGGGGACCAGATCGAGGAGTTATATTCGACTTGACTACGAACCAGGGATGTATACAAAATTTTTAATGTTGAAATATTCTTGAAACCTCTGGAATTTCGAAGAATGAAGCCTAGCATTTTCATTCCTTTATTATTAATATTATTTATATGCGATATTAAGTTTAATTTAGAGTCGAAAGTTATCCCCAGGTCGTTAATTTGTTCGACAGAGTTAAGGATTGAGTTATTGAGTTTATATGAATGAATAATTGGTTGATTTCATAGACATATGAATATTAGTAGACCTGCCCTAAGTGATTAAAAGCGTATTATCCCCACTCCCCATACCGGTTCCATTGGAGCCGGCTGTGCTCGCGTATGGCCTCAAGTGAAATTTGAAAACGTGACGTCATCATTCTTGTGCGAACTATGGTCGAGGCATCATCGGTTCATTTTACGAAATAACACGGCAAAATGTTGACTTGTGATATGAAAACTTGTAAAAATAGATGTGAAAAAGAGAATAAACCCAATTGTCGTATTACATTCCATATATAAGCATTATTTTACTTTATTTTAAGCATATTCACATCGTATAATATGGATCAGTTGTAGAAACATATACTATCACATCGAGAAACGTCTGGACGCGAAACACAAAGCTGGTTGGTTGCTGAGAAGTAAATTATGAACATTTATAAAAGTGTCTTAACTAAATACTTAAACGAAATATTCGACTCTGAAAATAGAAGAAATTTTTTGCCGAATTTGGACTTCGCAAATTTGTTCATAACGTGGCGAGTAATTTGCGCTCCCATGTAAAAATGTCTATTCATTCAAAAGCAGATTTTAATTTTAAGAACTAAATGGTGATATTATAATGCGAGATGCCTATTTACTGTCAGATTGATTTATTGACGAATCACAGTCAGCTTTACCCCCTTCGTTCTTCAACAGTTGATTTTACCCCTCGCCATTATCTTCTCGTCTATTAATTCCTATGTCTGTGGTTGATTTATTCTGTAAAATATTATTGAATAACACTTATTTATGTTCAGATGAAGTTTGTTAAGAGAACACCAATTAATTAACCTGTTCAAATTATTTTGTAGACAGATACAATCTTCAGCGCTTTTGATTATTTTAAATATTTTTAGATCATCTGCGAAAAGTAACGCAATAATATCTTCATCAAATATATTTACAATATCATTTATAAACAGGAACGGTATATAATAATTAGTTAAGGTTTATTTTTTTTATGCTTCCGATTTTGTTGTCCGGGTTAAATCTTCCCCATAGGAAAAACTAAACCCTTCCACTCACTTTTCCACAAATGATCATCTAGTCCAGGGGTGTCCAAACTAGATGGGACCCAGGGCCAATAAAAAAGACTAAATACATTGGTGGGCCGCAAAATATTTATAAAAATAAAATACTGGTAATAATACGTAATATCGTTATTTTATTATCTACTTTTTCATTAATTTGTCTTTTACAATTCTGTCAACATCAACCTCAATACTAGTGGTAGCTAGGCGCAGTGCATGTACCTCGTATGCCGGGACCGCATATGCGCGGCCCATACAACTTAAAAAAAAAAAAAAAAAAAAATTATATGCGATTTTAACCCTTATGTACAAAGAATTTGTATGGAAAACAAGGTCTCAATCGCTTGGGCTATTCTCGTTCTTTAAGCATCATATTCTGGAAACACTTGTAGCTCCTTCGACATCTACATTTTAAATTTTCTATGGGATGCCACTCAACAAATAATAACTGTCGCAGGCAGGGGCATTTAACTAAGCTTTGGCCTCGAAACTCATTTGAAACCGCCACGCCCACCTCAAAATTCTTATAGAAAACGAATAATATGGCTAAAAGCTCAGATCTCATTGGTGAGAACAGAAGGATTGGTTTGATCTCTCGCTCTCTACCATAATGACTCGTGTAACAGAAAGAGATGACGGAATTTTGACGTTTGACAGTTCATTCAAACAAAATGACAGTGGTTTATTTATACACGCGGGTTGTCATTTTCTGCCGAAATACTATCATTTCCGTCGAAAATATTGCGTGTTAAAGTTGTTCGTGATAAAAATACAATATAAGCCAGTATAGTGTTAGCGAGTTACAAACATATTATATTCAACCTACCTACGTAAGTTCAAGTTTAAAGTGAATTAACAGTTTTAGGTTATTCGTTCGGTTTTTTGAACAATGCTTCATACTTGACATTATGTCTTCCTCCACAACGTATAAATGTTATTTATTATATCGATAAACTTATTCATGTTATTGATTAGTGTTATCCTGTATTATCTTATTGTTTTGGTGAAATTAAAGATTTTTAAACATATGTAACCATGAGTTCATGAGGCTGAAAAATGTCGGAATTTTTCGTCGTACTGTCGGACAATCATATTTTGGAAATTTTCTTCAGTGTTTTTGCAAATTTCTTGTCATTTTGGGTTTCTTCTTCTCAGATTAACAAGTTTCATCTTAAGGAAATGCATTGTAAAAGTTTATTTTCTTAGTCAGATGAACCTTGCCCTTGGAAAACATTTCGACATTTTTCTGCTTCAAGGACATTTTTATTTTTATAATAGTTTTTTTGGGCTAGTGAATGAATAGAGTAGGCTGAGAGCAATTATGTTGTCTATGGTCGCATCTTTTTTTAAATGGCCTTGAGTTTCCTCTACCTTGTCTACTGTTTTGCTCCGCACGGTAGGTACTGCTTGTATATCTGTGGTTAAGTACTGTATAATTCTGTTGGATACAAAAAGCCGGAAGATATCGATCTAGAGAGTGGTATATTTATGGTCGCAGGTGTCGCATCGCGGTTCTATTTTAAAGTGCCAAAACGAAGTAATTGATCAATAAAACGTAAGTAATGTTTTTTTTATACATAGTTTATTGTTCACGGCATGTGTTTCGGTAAATTTAAAATACGAAAACTCAAAATAACCGACAAAATATTACGTCAAAGTATAAGCCATGTTTTCGTGATAAAAATGTTCGTTTTATTTCTAGCTATGTTGGATCATATATTGTGTGATTTGCTTTGTTTCGTATCTCATTTTGCAGATAAATCAATTGAGAACATATAACACAGCCTTCGATTTGTCCATATTTAGTAAATATTTTACTAAAAATGATATTCCGATGTCTCCGACCGCTAAAAATCTGCCAACAAATATTTTTATGTTTCTCTATCGATATTTACGTAAATATTGCATAATCTAATAAGGATTGTACATTATTATGTAACGAAAACTATTGAGATTGTGTATAAAAGCCCTAGTTTCGTCAATATTTAGTTAATATTTTTTAATTAAATAAATACGAGACATCGGAAACCTGCACAAATACACGTGAACTGTTTATATGTATGTGTGAGAGGCCATCTTGAAATGACATTTGCGCGTGCGCCTAGCTGCGCGCGCAGATATCAACGTTTTTTACAAATTCAAATTTTGTATGGGACGTACAGGGTTCTTAAAAAATACATGATTTATTAGAAATATTTATTTCGAATAATTTTTATTAGAAATATTATTTTTTATTTATAAAAATAGTGATAAATATCACAAAATTAGATCAGTTATATAGGGTGTGCAAAAAAGTACTAACAAACTTTTTTTTGTTTAGGTATAAAATATTTATAAATACAGGCGTATTGATGATTATATTATATAATGATATACATGATTGTTTCTATTGTTATAGAATGGAGATTCCAAGCGTGTCAACGGAGGAAGACACTACAGAAGAAAGATTTGCAGTCATTGCGACGGTATGTTGTGTATTAGTAGTAGTTCTATAGTGGTTGTACGCTTCATCCTTTCCAAAATTGAAAGACATTCGTGTAACAATTAATGTTTACAGTTTCAGATTCCGGGATGGCAGGCTGACCCGAGACCATCAACCTCCTCTACGCATCGGGCTCCAAATACTCAGGTAATTATAATAACACTTGGCTAACTTTTACAGCGCCATTTTTGTCTTGTATTACCTCAAGGACGCTTTACATAGCTGTATATATATTTTTTTTTCTTTTCTTTCTGTCTATAGGAAACCGACCACATCGTTGCGGAGTTCTACGGATTCACTGATAGCGAGGATGAATCCCTCGCCGGTGATGTAGAACTTCCGTCAATGGTGGATATGGATGTTCCTGAGGATGAGTTGGAGCCTTTGGAGGAGGGGGAGGAGGAGAATCCAGAGGAGCAGACCTTCACCTGGTCCGAGGATTTCTCCACCTTCACGGGTCAGCGTGAGCATTTTGCCGTCCTTCAACCTGGCCCATCACCCGACGTGTTCCCTCCGACAGTCGCTACATCTCCATATGACATCTTCTCCAAAATATGGGACTTGGAAACAATGTCCTATATCGTGGAGGAGACCAATAGGCAAGCATGGAGCGCACTGGACGAGGTGAACACTGAGGATGGACTGTTGGATTTAACAACTTATTCCAGGCTGAAGGACTGGCAAGATGTTACAGTCGCTGAACTGTATGTATTCTTCGCGATGCTTATATACATGTCCATTTGTTACAGAGCTCAGTTATCAGAATACTGGACAACAGACATTTTAGAGATGCCTAAATTTAGGACTCTAATGTCGCGTAATAGGTTTCTTCTGATAATTCGGTTCCTACACTTTGTTGACAATAACACAATTTCTAAAGTCGGTTACCAAAACAAGCTTGCAAAAGTTAAACCACTATTGGATATAATGAATGAAAAGTTTTCCAGTCTGTATACTCCCTACGAAGATATTAGCATAGACGAGTCCCTGTTGCTCTGGAAGGGTCGCCTAGGTTTCAAGCAGTGCATTCGCACTAAGGCGGCTCGGTTCGGCATTAAAACCTATGAGCTGTGCGAATCGTCAACAGGGTACTTGTACCGCTTTATTATGTATGCGGGGAAGAATACAGAAGTCGAAGAGAACCATCTTGGGTTTTCGGGTAAAACTTCAAAAGTTGTACTCAAACTCATGGAGGGGCTCTTTGACAAAGGGTACTGCCTCTACATGGACAATTTTTATAATAGCATGCCATTGACTAGGTACCTGAAACAAAGGAATACCGATCTTATCGGTACCCTCAATCGCCGCCGAAAGATGGTACCTCAAATCATTAAAAGCATGAAGAAGAGTGTGCCACGGCTTACTATCATTGGTAGACACTATGGTGACATGTCAGTCGTTGCCTGGAATGACATTAAAATTGTCACCATGGTGTCTACCTACCACAACAGCGACACGGTTGAGGGTAAAAGAGGGTTAGAGAAATACCAAATGCCTCTATCTGTGGTCCAGTACAATCGCTTCATGGGGGGAGTGGATACCAAAGATTCGCTGTTATCCACTTACCGCATGGAGAGAACGCGGGGTTACAAATGGTACATTAAGGTATTTCGTCGCCTGCTCAATGTCAGCATCCTGAATAGCATGGTGATATTTAGGCAGCTTCACCAAGAAGACCCAGGGAAGCCAATATTGCACCGCGCATTCAGGATGAAATTGGCATCTGAGCTTGTAGAGCGACACTATCCCTCTTTGATTAAACCCGCACCGAGCGCTTCCATCGTCGGAGCCACTCTTAGATTAAATCGTTCTCTTGACCATTTTCCAGATGAAACCCCAAAGATGGACAGTAAGAATCGACGCATTCGCAGAAGGTGCTTACTATGTTCACATCGTAAAATACGCAAGGATGTTTCTACGATTTGCGTAGCGTGCGATGTTTTCCTTTGCATTGGGGGGTGTTTTAAACAATACCACACTCTAGAACATTTATAATTTATTTTTTCAAATCGTTTTTTTCCATTTAGATTCTTTTTTTTATACAAAATTTTAAAAATTGCCATGAAGAGGAAATTCATCATACCTAATAGTGGCAGTCCCATAATTACAGTTCAGGAATTGTATCGCTATTTCTTGCATTAGTGTTGTTGTTTGTTATAATGTTATTGTTTGTTATAATGTTATTGTTTGTTATAATGTTATTGTTTGTCATAATGTTATTGTTTGTTATAATGTTATTGTTCTTTGAATGTTGGTTGCGGTTGTTATTTGTTGAATGTGTGTTATCATTTGTTACTTGGATTTTGTTATCTGTGATTGTAATTTGGTACTGGTTGTTGTTATTTATGGTTTTAAATATTTATTGAATGGGTGTATTTGTGCATTATTTGAATAAAAATGTTTACTGAAACAAGTGCATTGTGCATCTTTGCATTGTTTGAATTTTCGTTTCCATTCATTGTATCTTCCACTTTTGAGGAGGACAGAAACAGTGTCTAAAAATTTGAATATTATAATAATAAATTTATGTATGTGAAAAATGATTTTTTTCGCAGTCTCTCGACCAAAGATTAAAAAAACGTGTTTCATGTACCTGTTCTAAAACTGAAATAAATATGATGATTTTTTTTTCTTATTTATTTTGAACCACACAGTATCTGAATTTAAAAAAAAACGTATTTAAATAAATAAATAAATATTAATAAAAAAATATTAGCAAATTTTATTTTTATTCCTCGAGTCATGATTTTTTTGTCACCCTGTTCTTTCGAACACATCTGTACACGGATGCCGGCGGCCATTTATAGCGGGCGAATTGACAACAATGCAGAAACGTCGCGAATTTTTATAAGGTAACCTCTTACTTCTTTCATTATTTTTTATATAAATTGATTGTGGAAATAATAGATTTGAGGTATCATCAGAAAGATAGTTTTATCTACATTATTTTGATGTAATTTTTATAATATTTCACCCAAGAAAAGTGATGAAAATTTACTTCGTAAGAAATGTCAAAATTTTTACGTCCTAATGAATAATTTTATTATTAGCATTATTTATTTACAGGTTTCTTGTACAAAATAATATTATTAGTAACAACAGTTGTATAAACTACCGAAATCTGGAAGAATTGTTATCATATACTTATAAAATACGACACAAAAAATTTTTAAGTGGACACTTGACGTTTGATTTTTTTTTTGAATAAATGAAAATATTTTACATTTTCAAAGAAGTGTCAATGGCATTACTTCTTCGAAAAAACCTTTGGATTATTTTTTTTCACGAGGGGTTTATTCAGGTTTGTGTAGAAATAAAAAAATCAGTTAATTTTCTTATGAATATATTTTTTTTACATTTGTTTGCCGAATGGGAAAATTTTTACACTTTTTTTTTGTTAAAGTTAGCTATTCTGGGAAAACTTGTAAAAATATTATCATGTAATATATATGAATAATAAGATACATTATCTGATAAACAGAAAACAATCGCAAAATAAACAATTTCTTTGTTTTTAAACGGATGTTTGACCAAAAGGCAGGAGAGTAATTTGCGCGCGGCTTTTTTCAAAAAAGCTTGGAATTTCCGGGCATTCAACAGGTTGTGAAGTATCTGTCAATGAAGACCTGTATTTCGATTTAATAAACTTCATTGTTGAATATGCACTTTCACAAAGGTAGGTACTGCCCATCATCGAGCCCATTTTTTGCCCGAAATTCGTCAGTTTCGGGAAACGTTCAGCGAGGAGCTTAAAAAAATCAATTCCTGTTTCTGTTCTGCCCTTGTAAAAGGGGTCTGATTGCAGATCACACAGTTCCAATTGATAATCAATCTTCACACTCGCAACTGCGATCGTTAATGGATGAGTAAAGAGAGCTATATCACTCTCAATTTTTTTAAAATCTGCAAAACGCCGCTCAAATTCGACGATTATTTCGTCCATGTATTTGAGGTGGTCCAAAAAATTACATTCTTCAAAATTTTTCATCTCTAAATAATGTTCTTTACAACTTGAAAAAAAAGAAAAATCATTTTTTTTTTTTTTTTTTTTTTTTTTTTTTTTATATTTACTCCACACAGGAGGCCCTGAAGAAAATAATTTCCCTCAGGGCCTATGTCATCTTTGGGGATGCTGTGTGGAGGGTCTTTTTGTGGAGAGGAAGGAGTGAACATGGGTCTTGAAGAGTCCCATGTTGTAGGAGGGAGGAAACACAGAGGCCGGCAGTTCGTTCCACAGCCGAGCTGTTGAACTTAAGAACGAATCGTAGAAGCGACCCGTTCTCATGTGACAAGTGTCAACTGTGTACAAATGTTGGGCGCGCGTTTGGCGTGTATCCCGGCTACGCACCGGTGCCGAAGGGATCAATGACGCTAGTTCCTCAGAGCATCTTCCATTGTAATACCGATAGAACAAGGACAGCATACCTACCTGACGCCTGTGCTCTAAAGAGTCCGTTTGTTAAGATTGGGGAATCTATCAAACGGACCGCCCGTTTCTGCACAGAGTCAAGGGTTTTTTTCAGGTATTTTGGGGCTCCAGACCAGAGATGGCTGCCAAATTCGACAGTAGGGCGCACTTGCGATTTGTACAGGGTGAGCAGTTGTGTACTATTAAAGTATCTGCGGGCCCTGTACAGTACGCCCAGCTTCTGAGAGGCCAACTTTACTCTGGCTTCGATGGAGCCCCCGTACCTGAGCTGGTCACTTATAGTTACACCAAGCATATCAATGGAAGGCCTGTTCGGAAGATTGCTTCCGTTGAAGGAGACTAGATTATCATTTGGATCCCTTTTAGACGTAATCAGACAGGATTGGGTCTTTGAAACATTAAATTCGACGAGATTATTTTTACCCCAGGAGGAAATACTCTCGAGATAACCGTCCATTCTCTGCTTCAAAGCCCTCCGAGCCGTTGGAGTTTGTGTGCCCTTTGGGGGCTTGTCAAACAAAAAGCTATCATGAACTGTACTGTCATCCGCGTAACAATGAATCGGTGCACATGTCAAAAGGTCATTGATGTGCAACAAAAACAAAGTCGGAGACAGAACCGATCCCTGTGGGACGCCAGCATTTATGGAGTGCGAGGAAGAGGTGAAACCGTCAGCAACCGCCTGAATCGACCTATCCCTTAAAAAGTCAGCAATCCACGTACACAGGGATGCGGGAAGTCCGTAAGAATGCAATTTGTTGACAAGTCCTCGGTGCCAGACCCGGTCAAAGGCCTTGGATATGTCTAGTGCGACCGTTTGGGTCTCACCGTGACGTTCCAGGCACCGCCCCCAAACATGCGTCACATACGCGAGAAGATCACCGCACGAGCGGTTCCGCCGGAATCCGTATTGACGGTCGTTGATAATTTTGTTCTTCTCGAGGTATGTGAGCAGTTTGTCGTTGATCACACGTTCCATCACTTTGGACAGAACTGATGTGATCGCTATGGGGCGGTAGTTGGCCGGCTGTTGTAGAGACGTTTTGAACAATTTCAGTTTACTTCTGAATCCATTCACATTTCCGTACATGTTGGCTATATTGAGGTTTTTACCTTGCAATTTTAAATTAAATTCATTCAAGTGTTGCGTCATATCAGTTAAAAACGCAAGATCAGCCAGAAACTGAGGATCTTGCATTTTATCTTGTAGTTCAGAAGTGTCAGATGATATCTCATTTTTTAGAAATAAAGGTATTTCTTTTCTTAAGGCGAAAAAGCGTTGCAAGCACTGGCCAGCACTTAGCCATCTGATTTCCGAATGCAATAGTAAATCTCCATAGTTTGCATCGATTTCACTTAAAAAGTCTCTAAATTTTCTATGTGTCAATGCCCTGTTTCCACCTCTAATCAAATTGGTTATCCTTATAACAACTTTCATAGCATTCATTTGACGCAAAGATTTTCCACACAAGGCTTCCTGATGTATAATACAATGCAACAACGGGCAATCAATGCCATTTTGTGTTAGAAGTCCCGCGAATCCTGTCACTGTCCCGGTCATAGCTTTTGCCCCATCGGTCACAATACAAGAACACTTACGAAATCCTCCATATTCTACTATAGTTTTGTTAACCGCTTCAAATATATCACTGCCTTTAGTTGTTCCATGAAATGGTATTAAATCCAGCATTTCTTCCGTGATTGTAAAATCTTTGGAAATGCAACGTATAAAGATTATTAATTGACTGACATCGGTCTGGTCGGTACTTTCATCCAAACATATTGAATAGTATTCGCAATCTACAAAGTAATCACATATTTTTTTTGTAATATAATTACCCATGTCCTCTATTCGTCGCGCCACCGTTTGATGAGATAATGCAACAGATTCAAACTTTTCCGCTAATTTCGGCTGCATAAAGCGTTTAGCCATTTCAACTGCGCATTTTTTTATTAAAACTCCATCACTAAATGGTTTTTTTGCTCTGGCTAATTGTAATGAAACTTCATATGAGGCAGCCAAGCTTTGTTCATTCTCAGTACTTACTTTTGAAAACATACTTGTTTGCTGTATTAGTTTTTTTTTGTACTCAGCCACCATAACTTTTCTTGCTTCACCGACATGTTTTTTATACTTTTCTTCATGTAAAGAAGTATAGTGTCGCTTAACATTATATTCTTTACTTACAGATAAAACTTGCATACAAATCAAACACTGAATTTTATTGTTATTGTTGGAGATAAAGTAGTCTAACTCCCATTTCGCATTGAATGTACGATTTTCTTCACTTAACTTCCTCTTCTTTGTAGACATGATGAAAAGTTCAATATACTCAAACACAAAGCGAACAACGTAATACCAAACTTTAAAATAATGTAAAAGTCTTTAATAACCTGAGAGTAACCTTGCGCAATCAAAACTTTCATTGCGTTGAATGACAAGTGACAAACAAATGCCCAATGAACGATGCGCGGTAGGTACCTATTTTGAGTTCGGGGAATTCCCCGAATTCTCGAGTCAATAGTGATGTGAGCGACGTGATCGAACATACCCAAAACGTTTGAATTTCGTCGCGAGAAAAATAGTTTGCTCATTAATGTATTTAAAACTTCGAACAAAGAAGATAATGAACTAAAATCTGAATAATAATTGCTTTCATACAAAATGTGACAAGAAATAAAGGTAAATTTTGGATAGGGCCTGACACGCTTATTACGAATAATTTTTAGAAAAAAACTTTATATTCGCCTTAATTACTATAAAAGAACACTTTTTGCATTTCGGGCGGCGGAAAATTATGCATTTTGATTTTCAATTGCATAAAACCAAAATTCACTTCGCGAATCGATGTGGCGACAACGCGACGCCATTAGGAACGCACTGTTATGTTGGTATCACTGATGCATTCAAGAGCTAAATACGACCGTTGCTATCTTCAATATGGTTTGTGATACAAAGGAAAGTGCCCCTTAATAACGCCTGCTCGCGTCAAGGCAAGAAAAACATCCCAGTTTTCAACTAGTTTACCGGCTACGCTAGGTTTGTGTAACATGGTTTGTGATACAAATCAATGTATCAGGGATACCAACATAACAGTGACGTACCTAATGGCAGCTGATTGCCGCTGCATCGATTCGCGAAGTGAATTTTGGTTAACGCAATTGAAAATTTAAATTCATAATTTTCCGCCGCCCGAAATGCAAAAAGTGTTCTTTTATAGTAATTAAGGCGAATATAAAGTTTTTTTCTAAAAAATATTCGTAATAAGCATGTCAGGCCCTATCCAAAAATTACCGAAATAAATAAAGGACTAAGTTAAAGCAATTATTAATTAAAATAAATATAGTTTAAAAAAACTAAAAAACACGCTTTTAAATAATATCGAACTAAAAACTTCAAAATAATTTTTAAAATAAGCTTAAAGCAATAATGAATGAAAAATGATAGTATTATTGTTAAAAAGCGTGGGCGCTTTGTGCCATATTTTTCGTATATCGTGCGCCCGACGCTTTTTCACAATAATACTATCATTTTTCATTCATTATTGCTTTAAGCTTATTTTAAAAATAATTTTGAAGTTTTTAGTTCGATATTATTTAAAAGCGTGTTTTTTAGTTTTTTTAAACTATATTTATTTTTCACTTTTTAGTTTCGTATGCTACAAAAGCGTGTTTTTTTAGTTTCTTTAAACTATATTTATTTAATGGTAGTTTCTTTATTACCGACTATGGTTCTAACAGGTAACTTTTATTCCGGAGAGGGAGCCTGAGAAACGGCTACCACTAGGGCCGAGGAAGGCAGCAGGAGAGTTACATACAAGCAAGCAAACAAGCAAGCAAGCAAGCAAACAAACATACATACAAGTGAAGTTAATAAAGTATTATTATATGCAGTGGGTACACCTACAGACCTCTTTGTAGTCGGTGTAACCGAACCGGACTTTTTTTTGAAGTCGGTTAAAAAAAGGTTCAATGGGCCGCAATAATCTAAACCGCGGCCCGCGGGCCGTGGTTTGGACAGCCCTGATCTAGTCAATCAACATTATGTAAGTGCATTATATAAGCAAAATAAATACAAGAACAACACGTCAACTCACAAGAGATCAAATGGGAAAATAATTCACCGACTCCAGATATTTTCATATCAGAGGGTTCGGCTCGGTAGAAATTCTAACAGGGCCTATAAATCCTACTGATCCCTCAACATAAATATTTAAAAAATCTTTTGTTATCCTACATGTATTCAAAATGACCGACTTTTGCATCTTTATATATAATTTTTTGAAAGATCTAATACGCCTAAATTTTTAATTAGAGAGCTAGGTATAATGCCAGTAGCCGAAATAACGAATGGTAATATTTTTATAGTCTGAGAATGCCAAATTCTTTTTATTTCATTTCCTAAATCTGTGTATTTTCTTAATTTTTCGCTAACAGATTTTTGAATATTACAGGAATTTGGTATAGCGACATCAATGATATAAGTTATTTTTTTAATTTTGTCATGTAAAACTATATCGGGTCTTTTATGACTTTATTTATTATACTGTTATACTTGGTGGAATTATATATTATTAAAATAGAAAATAAAACATTTTTTAACTTATTTCCACTTGTTTATTTTACCACTACCGGTTTCATCCTATTATGGACATCTTCAGGCTGGCAATTGAAATTCTTTTGTTACAGAATTTATACAAAATTAGGTACACAATGTCAAGGTAGGTACATATGATTGGGTTATTAAATTACAATGGTTCTTTAAGGTTAATATGTCATAAATAAGAAATAATATTTCTTCATATGAAGCTGTTACTTTGTGATGTGACATTATAATTTAAAATTAAACAGTAACTTTGTAAACACAAAGTTACTGTTTAATTTTAAGAAATAATAATATAACAATGGTCACTATAGCAGAATAATCGATAATTTAGTAAATAAAATAATGAATTTTCCTGCATACCATGCAGGACAATCCGGAAGAGAAGAATCAAACTGTACAAAAGAACACCTCCTTAGTTGAGCAAATCAAAAAGTGGGGGGGGGGGATTATGATCTATTGAACATAATTTTGCATTTACCAGAAAACAAAAATTATTTCTATCAAGATAGAGATGTCAAAACTCTTAACGTTTGTAACAAAGGATCAGAAGATTACATAATTAAATTACACAACTGTTATTTAAGGTAAATAAGTCATGAATATCAAAATGTTCAATAATCATCAATACATACATCGCAAATTACTTAGAATAAAATGTTACCTCAGAGTCTAAGGTAACATTATTAAAATTAATTACAATGGATATATTAATGGTGACTGAGCACCATGTTCCAACTGTTTATTCATGACATATTTACGATCAATTTTCTTCGTTAGGCGATTAATTTCTAGTAATTCTAATCTGTCTAATTTCTGTCCCTTTTCACAAACGTGAAGAACCTTGACATCTCTATCCTTGTCAAAAGTATGTTGGTTCTCTAGCAAATGCAAGGCTACGTTCGATAAATCTCCCTTTCGATTTACCCAACATGCGAAATGCTCCTTTATACGGGTCGATACTGCTCTTCCTGTCTGTCCCACGTAACATGCAGGGCAATTCGAGCAATTCACTTGGTAAATTCCAGAGTTCTCCAATTTATCTCTCTTATCCTTATTGTTTATTAATATCTTACCCAAAGAATTCACGCTACAAAAAGATGTCTTACACTTCTTGTCACTGTCTATCAATTTCGAAACTTTATTTGATACTTTCCCAAGGTATGGTATTTTACACCATTGTTTTGTTTCAATTTCATTTTCTGGTGTAAGGCCATATGTAATTGAAGTTATAGTGAGTTTTTTATTTTTCTTTTTTATTAAATTATCTATTATTCCGCTATCGTAACCATTATTCACCGCAATAGCTTTGATAACATTCAATTCATTATTGTAATCTATATCATTCAATGGTACATGTAACAGTCTATGGATTAGACAATGGAATATCGACATTTTGTGTGAGATGTGATGTCTCGAAGAGCTGTGGATGATATTATCACTATATGTAGGCTTCCTGTATATTGAAAATTCCAACTTGTTATTAACAATCCTAATTCCTACATCTAAAAAGTTGATTCTATCTCCTCCTATCTCCATAGTGAATTGAATCGACCTATTGATTTGATTTATCTCCTTGATGAAGATATCCAGCTGCCTCTGTGTACCAGTCCATACGATCAAAATGTCATCCACGTATCTCCGATAGAAAACAACATTCTTAAAGGACACTAACCTCTCAATGGTCTCTTCTAAGTGGTCCATCATGATCTCTGCTAAAATTGGAGAGATTGGGCTACCCATTGCCAACCCTTTCGATTGTAAATAGAATTTATTATCAAATCTAAAAAAGTTTTGTTTTATGCACACATTTATTATTTGATTAATTTCTCTCTTTTTTATAATATTTATGTTGGATTTCTCCATGTAGTTATTGATTATTATTTTTAATTCATCTGTAGGTACACTTGTGAATAGACTAACAACGTCAAATGACACTAGAGAGGCGTTGTTTGGTATATTTATATCTTTTATCAGGTGTATTAGTTGTAAACAATTTTTAATACCATATTTTGGTTTGAAATTTAAAGTATTTTTAATGATTCTATTGGCGTATTTTGCTAGTTTGTAGGCTGGTGCTGAGTTATAAGCTACGACGGGTCTCACTGGTATATCTAATTTGTGAACTTTAGGTTGTCCATACAATCGTGGACATTGGGGGTTCATGACAGTGAGGTAGGATTTTTGGAATTTATCTTTAACAAGTGTTTTGCATGTACTAAGAATTGAATTTATTTCTGCGGTAAATTTTGGGGTTGGATCTTTATTCAATAAAATTACATCACTAGAGTTTAGTACATTTTGCACTTTTTCAATATAAATATTTTTTGGTAGAATTACTGTGCTATTCCCTTTATCAGCTTTTGAGATAATTAAATTATTGTCTTTAATTTTATTTTTAATTGATTTTATTGTATGAGCTTCATTTGAAAACTTATTATTAATTATAGCATTTTTTATTATTTTTGAAAGTGACCATTGTTATATTATTATTTCTTATTTATGACATATTAACCTTAAAGAACCATTGTAATTTAATAACCCAATCATATGTACCTACCTTGACATTGTGTACCTAATTTTGTATAAATTCTGTAACAAAAGAATTTCAATTGCCAGCCTGAAGATGTCCATAATAGGATGAAACCGGTACTGGTAAAATAAACAAGTGGAAATAAGTTAAAAAATGTTTTATTTTCTATTTTAATATATCGGGTCTATTATGACTAATCGCTCGGTCTGTTAGTATAGTTTTATCATAATATATTTTATAAAATTCGTTTTCTATCTACCATCTTTTGAGACTCTTCGTACGAATAAAATTACTTTCCCTGTCTCATATCCAGATCATTATAGTTTGGTAAATATTGAAATAGTTTGCTAAATCATTACAATCCGCATAGCTTCTTAACGGGAATTGCATGGAAATTAGGCCTAGAAGGAGGCGATTACTCTTACGATGAACTTGTAGTAAAATTAATTATTTCTTCTTCAGAAAAAACTTAGGACGGACTTTGATCTCATCTGCATTTTGTAAATTATTAACAGTATGATTGACTCATATCCATCAAAACCTTCACTTGACATTCTCTTTAATTATTATAAGTGTTTTGGTGCCCTATGCTGTATTGTAACATTTCTCCTTGCAATTAACTTCCCGTAAGTTAGTAAATACATAAATAAGTCATACAGCAGTCAATTCAAATCTCCCGGTAAAATGCGGACTTCAAGCTACGACTTTCTAACCAATCAGCGATCTACACCATGTATGAGCGAACCTTGTTTAATATTCTTTCGAACCTTGAGCTTACACCGTGGACCTAAAATGCCCTCAGATAAGTTTGCAAGTCGGTAAATTATAATTAACGTTAAGTAAATATAAGTACTAACCGGCTACAACCAGAAAATCCAAAATGGAAAAATCGATCAAATTTTTGGTCATCACGGCACACGCAGCAAGATATAATGGCGTGTCTCCTCTCGATGTCGTGGTATTTATATCCGCACCTAAAAATATTTAAGTGATAAACATTGCCTGCATCTAAGCACAACATTTACGTACCTATTAGAACTTATTGTGAAACTCTGCAAAATATTTTCACAAGGGAAATATTTTTAAATACCAGATAAGAAATTTTTATTCCTTTACCTTTTTTAAGCATTAACAGCACTATTTCTTTGCACCCGGAGGCGCATGCTTTCTGAAAAATAACATGTCAGTAAACAAATAAAACAAAATAATAATCAATTAGTCCTAGGATGTGGCAAATGAGTAACACAACATATCTAAATATTATTAAATTTTGTAAAATAAATATTATTTTTTTACCAGGAATGGCGTGCTGCCTCCGATTTTAAAATTAATTGTCTCTGGACGTGTTCCAATGTGGTATAAACAGTGTTCTTTTTGATCATGGTTGTGGAAAGATAGCTGAAAACAATAGTAGTAACAAAAAATTAAAACGATAACATGTATAAATAAATCGATAAACTTGTTACAAAACGATTTACTTACACCAATGGTTCTGATCATTTTTGATGCATTCTTTCTCAATATTTCAGTTTTTTTATTTTTATTTTTATTAAATTCTATAACCTTTTGAATAATTTTGAAAAGTGCTGCAATTATAAGTAATGAAATAAGAATATTCAAAAACATATTTCTTTAGGCCGGAATTTGCTGTGGAATAAAACATTAATTATTAATGTTTCTTTTTTGTCACTTTATTGAAATATTTAAAGAAAGATTATGTTTGCCAAACAATCTACCTGTGTATATGTTTATAAATTGTTTATAAAATGCTGTGTATATGTTTATAAAAGCACACACGAAGATGTGAAAAATAAAAAATAAAGCTAACTCGAAAATAAATAAATATGTAAACTGTCAGAAATATTGAAAAAACATTCTCGCTTTAGGTACATTCGATTCCAGAGAAATGTTTTGAAAATACTTCTAAATAAAATACTGACATTCAAAACAAGTACTGTTTCTGATTTTAGTATAACAATCACATATTATGCAACTGAAAATATTCTGCTTGTTTTTGCGTTTATTATGGGCCGGTATGTCAGTTGCTCTGGCTAGCTAAGATTCATATTGCCCGTCGAGGTGCTCTCCCGTAGAAGTCATTAGCCTAGTTATACTATTACCAAGTAAGTATAGTAAATAATATAGAGGCAAAAAAAATAGTGCTCGTAGATTACATTCCTGAAAAACACAACAAAAATTAATCCAACAACCCTCCCACGTGAATGCTACAGCTATACGCCCTTGACAATTGCAAAAAATACCTTTGTTCCGGGCCATCAGGTCTATAATATTCGCCATTTTTTTCTGTATTATGGGCCGGTACGTCGGATTCTCTTTATCCTCGTTAGCGAGATATTTACGTCCGTCAAGTTGCTATGTGGTAGGAGCCCTGGCAAGGTAAGCCTGGTGATACTATTACGAAATTTTAATGTAACAGACCATGGTATAAGTTCGTTAACAATACAATAGTTAATTAATATTTTTGTTTTGTATCTTAAATTGGGTATACTTTTTGTGAACAGACGAACAATTTATAACTACCTTATATAAGTTAGGAATGATTTACGAATCCCAGATATAAATAATACGATGTTTGTTTGTTAAATAGGTTGGCATTGCGCTCTGGCCATGTATGCTACTTTCTGTGCACGCTGAATTATTTCTGCACATCGTTTCTTTCTCATGAGTCGACAGTCTTGGAAGAAACCTTCGTTTCTAGGGAATCCATTGCTTCCGTCACTGAATGTGACTATGCCTGCAATCCAAAAGATTTAATGTGTTAATTTAGACCTTAACAATCATTTTTATAACAATAATTTGATACCTGGCTTTGCCGGAGTTTTAAAACCTACTTTTTCATAATACTTTCTTACTGCACAGTGAAAAAATATTGAATAATAATATAAAATATAATGTCTCATCTTATTTTTTATTTAAACGGTTATTTCTCAGCTACACAGCTTATATTGGGATTGAATGATCTTGCGGGCTGAAAGTTCCTAATGAACCTTAGAAATTATCACAGCAAAAACACTATGCAAATTTCAGACAGATAGATTATAATATCCTTTATAGATAAGTAAATTATTATCAATTTGGACATCAATGTCAGATTTAAATGTGGATTAATTTTCAAGGATTAACTATCAGATTTAAAATAAGAAAGACAATATTACCAAGACCCCAAATCCTCCCTCCTCTGAATTCCCCTTCGTACTTCATTCCATCTGCTCTCCAAAACACCCCGTGGCCGTGGAACCACCCCTGCATGAACTCGCCTTCAAATCTAATCAAACAAACACAACATGATTACAATCAGCTGGTGGTTGGGCCAATTATTAATAGTGTCACATTTCCCCTCAAACTCTATTGTCACTGACTGTTTGCCTTTATTTGGAACAACAATACGTGACCGCACCAGGACTAAATAAAGTCCTTGAGTCGTTTTCCAACATAAAGTCTTCCAAGAAAGTCTAGAATTTTAATAAAATGGCATTAAAATTTTACGTTACTGTGGCAACACTGAGTAACACCGATTTGGAAAAAATTTTAGAACATTCAGTGTGAGGTTATGCTTGACTCCAGAATTTGATAATTGACATTTACAGGAAAATTATCATAATTTTTTTTTTTTTGCTAATGCTGTGTGTTTCTTCCACTCAATTTAATTAATTTATATTGAACTTCGGAATGCCGAGCTCCTGTCAACTAATCCATATGGATACGCCAGCGCTCAAGGGATACAATTTTTTTATCCAATGGGTACTTTTGGCGCTTGAGAAGTTAAACATCTTAAAATTGCTTCATTGATAAATTCATTATGTACCTACATCAAAAAAAAACTTCCATGCAATGGCCATTCTACACGCTAATATAAAACAATGAGGTAGTTAGAATATGATGTAGGATTATTTCCTTTTAGAAAGTGGCACTAATTTCTAAACCCCGTTTTACGTTGATGTGAAAAATATTCACTTGGACCGTAGTTCTTTTTTAAAGTTACAAGTGCTGTTGGCTGTTCAACACACTTCGTTAGTATGACAGAAGTAAAAGTTCCCATAGCCGTTCCGTACAACGAGCACATAAACCAAAAAAAAGTGTGGGACGCGGACTAGCATCACCAGATCCAACTTCGGGTAGGTGGATTTATTAACCTAAACTTCCCATCTCGATAACACGAAATTTATTTACAGTCAACTCCTTTAAACTACCACTGGCAGGTTCCTGCTTTTTGACATACCTTAATACTAAGGTTTAAGAATCATAATATGAAACAGAAACATTGACATAACGAAAATATGCACACACAGTAAAACAATCTGATAACAAAAGCAGTTGTGATCTGTTAACAAGTCATCAATAACGAATAATTATTGTATGAAAAACAAATGTGAAATCTACGCAAGTTTAAGGGCAGTTTATTAGTACGAGAAACTTTAAAACTTACTTGGCACCATCGGGGAATGTCATAACACCCAAGCCGGAAGACAGTCCATTAGTAAAGGCTCCGTCGTACCTAGTACCGTCTGGCAACACCAGGTGTCCCATCCCGTGCTTCTGTCCTCGGGAGTTCCATTCCCCGATATAGCGAGTCGTATCCTCGTATTTATAGGCCCCTGTCTTTGCCACTCCTGGATCCATCACTGCCAAACAGATTTATATACATAAACACGTCACTATTCAACTATCTCAACCGTTTGGAGCCAGTGAGACTACGGCATATGCAATTGGCGTATTTTGTGAGGTGGAAGGTAGTGGGGAAGGGAAGGTGATGGGGAAGAAGAAGGTTGGGAAGTACCTACCTGGCTATTCAGACCTGGTCACCAAACAAAGCTATTTGAAGCAACATTTTAATTCTGAACGGTGGTTTTACATATTTTAAATATAGTAAAAATATATTATTTTTAATTGATAAATTGTAAAATGAAAAAAAGTAATCAAAGAAAATTTACTTGCGACCTCCGAATTCGTAGCCGAGGATTGTAACCACTCGGCCACGGAAGCCGTTAGATAAATGTAAGTATGAAGTGAACGTCTTCACTAATCAGAAGTTTACACTAACAATCAATTGAAGATTATTAGTTAATATGAGCTACTACCTAGTACCGTCTGATTTTTATCTTTTTAATAAAGTAAATTAATGTAACAACACACACCACAATAAATTTATGAAAAAATCTTCAGAATGTATTTTATTTCACCATCTGAATGCTTATAACTATTCAATTTTAAATATTTGCAAAGAAAGTTAATGAAAATTTTCCATACCTTCAACCATTTTGGATGTTTGTAGGTTAGCTGCACAAATGACAGTGGATATTCATCGATACAAACATTGAAGTGTTTTTCTAAGGTTTCCCAGCGGACAGCCTTGTAATCGAATTAAGTACACAGACTTAGCCCATGTAAACTTCATCACCCTACTTTAAATAATGCTACTAATTGGAAACATTCATATAACTATCTAGAATATTGCTTTTTATGTGGATATCATTAGTTATGTATTAGACAAGGATGGGTTGTTTCACAGAATTTGAAAAATTCATCAAATTTATAAGTTTCCTATTTACGTTCTGTTTTTATCGAAGTCAATTTTGTCAATGTTTAATTAATTATTTATCACATAAAATATTAACTGAATCGGAATTGTATAACTCACTATAATTATGAATAATATTAAAATCTTCAATCTGTAAAATTCACTCGCCATAACAGAGGCATCCATCACATGGCGGTTGAAATAATATTCAAAATGTATCATCCAATGCAAATTTTCTTTGAAATAAAAATAAATAAAAAACGGCGTAACAACCGCCCCATGACTTGTATTTTAACATTGAAATTTGATGAATTTTCCAATTCTGTGAAACAATTCGTTTTTAGTGTTATCTATGGGTTGTCTCGCAAATTTTTTTAAATAATCAACATCTAATAATTTCCAATGGTATTTACCTCTCAATCCCTGCATTATAGACAGCTTTTGGTTCTTCGTACGCAAAGATTTTTACAAGACTGTTACGCAACCTACCAATATATGCTACTCTTTAAAGCTGGTTTCTTTACACGGCACTGCCTGAATTATACTGAACTTGATCATTCTTTAAGTGCAGTCATGGAATTAATACAATGTCAAGGGACTCTAGCGACGAAGACAATAATATTGTTCGTCTTCATACATATTTACAAGCATAAAAAACGATATAAAGATGATTTAAGGTTCATCCAAACAACGAAATAAATGTTAATTGGAGGACATTTGTCGCCACCAAGGAACTACATGAGAATGATGTCAAATTGACTTTTCTTTCGAACCTCAATCCACAACATGTATTCTGGTAAATTATAGTTATATAAACATGGATATTTTCCTACCTCCAGAATGAATTTAACATTCAAATCGTGTTCGAACATCATCTCTGACAAACGAGTAGTAGATGCGAATGCAAGACGTGTAGTGTGCTACCAGTACTATCAGCAGCGTGCAAGTGACGTCAAACCAATAGTCAATGCGTAACATTGTGTGCGAACACTAGCAAAATAGTATGAAGGACACTCACGAGCAGCATGTATGCTACACGACAAACTCGAGTCGCTTGTAAGTATCTCCTTGTATGAATGGCCTTATTGTTACCAATGCCATCTATAAGTAACCTCTTAAACTACTATCTAAGATATCACACCTAGTATTTTATATTTAAGAATATTCTCAGAGGAGCAAATTCCCTTCAATAAAGCTCACCCAGGTTGTACCTGGATATAATTATGGTAAAAAAATTTAAAATAAAAACACAACAGGTTAATAAAATTAATAAAAATACTAGATAGAGATTGAGAAGTAAAAAAATATATAATTTATGTTTAGTTTTTTACACAATACATAATGCCTTTTCATATATTTTTTTAATTAAGATGCAAGTAGCCTATTCAAGTAGATTCTTCATCAACATCATCTTCTTCACTCTCCGAATCAGCAGTTCCTCTTCCACTAGATTCACTTCCCGAATGGTGCTCATCTACTTCCATTTGTTCTTCATTCTGTCGATTGCGTTTCCCGAGATCCTGAATGTATTGCATTGTATACTTGTTAAAATCGCAGCTGTAAAAAAAAAGACAAATTTGTAATTAAGATCTGGGGTTCAAATGTCAATTTCACCAGTTTCACAATTTCAGAAAAATGAACATTTGATGCCTCCATTCGACAGACAAGCATTCAATCATCGAGTCAGCAAGTAATAACAAAATATTATCTGTTTAATTGTGCGGGAAGAACTCACATTTCAGACAGCTGTTGATATTTTCTAGAAAGTGTTTTTTCTAAAGCCAGAAGTGTGGGCATAGCGAACATTCCCTGCAGACGAGAATTGTGTATTGTTGTCGCATAGCTGATCCAATGCAGGTATAACTCTATGTGGCGGCTGTCCTCAAACAAAGTGGAAATCGCTTTGAGAAGCCGGTGCAAGTATTCATCGGGAAGACTTGCAATAGTAAGCTGGACTGAAATAAATTAAAAAAACTAATAAATAAACAATAATTAATTTATTTGTATTAAAAACTAAATCGGTTGCAAGTTCGATGTTACAACAAGGTGTCTGCGGGAAAAGTTGAATTGTTTATATGGGAAAATAAATAATCTTCTACAGAAAAATATTATGGGAAAAAAAGTTGGAATTTAAAAAAACTTATTTATACATTTTACTTGTACCATCATGTAAAATAATCACCTACCGAAGTCAGCGCACTTTACCCCTGGACACCCTGTATAATAATTTAGTGATATTCCATTTATAGATGGTTTTTAAGAAACAAACAGGAAAGATCTGTTCCAGAGCATGGAAAATACTAAGTAATGTGAAACAGTGTAATTTTATTTATGTAACCCTTTGCTTGTCCTTAATTACTATTGATTTATCTGCCACCAATTCATAATTAATAATTAATGAAGAATTTGACGTTTTTAGATTGTGTTACAAAGAATTCGGATATAATAAATCAGATTTAAACATTTTTAAATATTTTAAAATGTCGAGTTAGACTCGACATAAGAGTAGACGGAAGTGACAGCGACAGCACTATGTAATTCTACTATTGTTACTGATTTATTGTAATGATTCGATTTATTTTGGGATGGTTTGCAGCCATAGGTATACAAAAGTATTAACTGTTTGTGCAAACTTACTATCACTGATAGATACTCGTTCAACAGCCTCCTGAATGATTTTCATCTCATTCAGCTGCAGAGCGGCCATCAAGGCCTCCGTCCACTCCTGCTTATTGAGGGCCTCCTTCACCATCTGAGGAGTGGCATTGAGCTGAAGTTCAAACGGCTGGAACACTCCACCTGTGTTCAGGGAATACTGCATCAATCCTTCTGTTGTAGCCACTGAGAAGCTCTGACCAGTGGGAGAGAATTGTACACAGAATACTCGCACCTGAAAGGATTAAATTAAAAATAGTATAATTTACATTGCTATAAAATTAAATTTATAAGGCTGATATCGTGCAGAACAGAACTAAGAAATAAGCAGGGATTTCAATTAGGGAGGCGGGTATGGGTACCGCCGCTCCGGAACCATTTATTGGATAACCGACACATCTGTCATAGGTCACCTCAAGCAGTTCGTTTGGTGACTTAACAGGGCTTGCCGGGTTCATGGGATGAGGTTTATCCGGATCTTGGCGAGCGACGCGTCTGTCCACCAAACGCATGGTGGGCCAGATCAGGAGACTGGTTGAGGGAGAACTTTTGACCACTCCAACAGGGCTTTTTCGGAACAACGCATTCATGAATTTGTAGCAGAAGAATCCAGATTAATTCATTAATAATAAGCAGCTCGACGCTACTTAGGTACGTACTTGCTACTTAGGTACGTACTCGCAGTCGAAATCAAAACAGAGCAACCTACGTACTACAAGCACCTACTTGTCTAACGACGACAATAATATCGCAAGTCGGTCTTTCACATTATGAGAACTCGCCAGAAGGTTCAAGTCTGCCGCCTAGGCATAATTGCCACGCCGCCGAAACTTCGGGAAAGGGCCAGACCGAGCGAGTGGCCTCGATTTAGTTGCCATTTAACTACCTGCTGTTGCCACCAGCCGAACAATATAAATAAGCCCGACGCAGCGAGCATAATTATTAGTATTCAGTATTTACTATCGTCAACAGCTGCTACCTACGAGTACTACGACCTAGTTTCGCGAACATTCCATAGTATTTGTGCATAAATAAACGTGAAATATTGTGAGTGTAAATCAGCTTTCAACTTATAAATAAACACTATACCTGAGTTGGAGAGATCTTTCATTTATACACCACGATAACCACAAATTCATATGTCTGTCACTCCTGGACACACTCCTTCTCCTTCTTTTACTAAAAATACCCTCCACACAGCATCCTAAAGATGACATAGGCCCCGAGGATAATTATTTTCCTCAGGGCCTCCTATGTGGAGCTAATGTAACAAAAAAGAAAATGGCATCTAAAAGAGCCTGATTGATTCTATAATATTATTTAACAAACCTCTGGTTTAAAGTTTCTATCGGCCATGTCGCCTTGCTTCACCCCTGGTAACCTTAGTTTAACATCGCCTCCTTCTAATTCACTCCTTTTCTCCACAAGCATCAGATTTCCAAATTCCGTCAGGTTGCGCCGACTCACAAAATCCTGAAAATATTCAATATTAATTTCTAAATAAAAACATTACATGGATGTAGGTTATAACATGTTATGTTAATGTGAATTTACGGAATTTGTAAAAATAAACTGTATACTTACGCCCATTGCATCTAATGATTTGTTTAATGTGATTTGGAATTTCTTTAAAAGTACTGATTCGTTAATACTGTAAATGCAGATATTCTTGGATTGTCCTCCGGCTAAAACACATTTCCCGTCAGCCGAATAACATAGAGATGTGTCCAAATGGACAAAATTCAATTGTATCAATGTCCAAATGGACAAAGTTCAATTGTATCAATGTCCAAATGGACAAAGTTCCAATGGATGAATGTCCAAATGGACAAAGTTCAATTGTATCAATGTCCAAATGGACAAAGTTCAATTGTATCAATGTCCAAATGGACAAATTTCAATTGTATCAATGTCCAAATGGACAAAGTTCATTTGTATCAATGTCCAAATGGACAAAGTTCCAATGGATGAATGTCCAAATGGACAAAATTCAATTGTATCAATGTCCAAATGGACAAAGTTCAATTATATCAATGTCCAAATGGACAAAATTCAATTGAATCAATGTCCAAATGGACAAAGTTCAATTGTATCAATGTCCAAATGGACAAAGTTCAATTGTATCAATGTCCAAATGGACAAAGTTCAATTGTATCAATGTCCAAATGGACAAAGTTCAATTGTATCAATGTCCAAATGGACAAAGTTCCAATGAATGAAGGTCTAAATGGACAAAGTTCAATTGTATCAATGTCCAAATGGACAAAGTTCAATTATATCAATGTCCAAATGGACAAAATTCAATTATATCAATGTCCAAATGGACAAATTTCAATTGTATCAATGTCCAAATGGACAAAGTTCAATTGTATCAATGTCCAAATGGACAAAGTTCAAATGGATCAATAACCGAATGGATAAAGTTCAAATGGATGAATGTCCAAATGGACAAAGTTCAATTGTATCAATGTCCAAATGGACAAAGTTCAATTGTATCAATGTCCAAATGGACAAAGTTCAATTGTATCAATGTCCAAATGGACAAAGTTCCAATGGATGAATGTCCAAATGGACAAAGTTCAATTGTATCAATGTCCAAATCGACAAAGTTTAATTGTATCAATGTCCAAATGGACAAAGTTCAATTGTATCAATGTCCAAATGGACAAAGTTCAATTGTATCAATGTCCAAATGGACAAAGTTCAATTGTATCAATGTCCAAATGGACAAAGTTCAATTGTATCAATGTCCAAATGGACAAAGTTCCAATGGATGAATGTCCAAATGGACAAAGTTCAATTGTATCAATGTCCAAATGGACAAAGTTCAATTGTATCAATGTCCAAATGGACAAAGTTCAATTGTATCAATGTCCAAATGGACAAAGTTCCAATTAATGAAGGTCTAAATGGACAAAGTTCAATTGCATCAATGTCCAAATGGACAAAGTTCAATTGTTTCAATGTCCAAATGAGCAAATTTCAATTGTATCAATGTCAAATTTTGGACAAAATTCAATTGTATCAATGTCCAAAGACAAAGTTCCAATGAATGAATGTCCAAATGGACAAAATTCAATTGTATCAATGTCCAAATCGACAAAGTTCAATTGTATCAATGTCCAAATGGACAAAGTTCAATTGTATCAATGTCCAAATGGACAAAGTTCCAATGGATGAATGTCCAAATGGACAAAGTTCAATTGTATCAATGTCCAAATCGACAAAGTTTAATTGTATCAATGTCCAAATGGACAAAGTTCAATTGTATCAATGTCCAAATGGACAAAGTTCAATTGTATCAATGTCCAAATGGACAAAGTTCAATTGTATCAATGTCCAAATGGACAAAGTTCAATTGTATCAATGTCCAAATGGACAAAGTTCCAATGGATGAATGTCCAAATGGACAAAGTTCAATTGTATCAGTGTCCAAATCGACAAAGTTTAATTGTATCAATGTCCAAATGGACAAAGTTCAATTGTATCAATGTCCAAATGGACAAAGTTCAATTGTATCAATGTCCAAATGGACAAAGTTCAATTGTATCAATGTCCAAATGGACAAAGTTCAATTGTATCAATGTCCAAATGGACAAAGTTCAATTGTATCAATGTCCAAATGGACAAAGTTCCAATTAATGAAGGTCTAAATGGACAAAGTTCAATTGCATCAATGTCCAAATGGACAAAGTTCAATTGTTTCAATGTCCAAATGAGCAAATTTCAATTGTATCAATGTCAAATTTTGGACAAAATTCAATTGTATCAATGTCCAAAGACAAAGTTCCAATGAATGAATGTCCAAATGGACAAAATTCAATTGTATCAATGTCCAAATCGACAAAGTTCAATTGTATCAATGTCCAAATGGACAAAGTTCAATTGTATTAATGTCCAAATGGACAAAGTTCCAATGAATGAAGGTCTAAATGGACAAAGTTCAATTGTATCAATGTCCAAATGGACAAAGTTCAATTGTTTCAATGTCCAAATGGACAAAGTTCCAATGAATGAAGGTCTAAATGGACAAAGTTCAATTAAATCAATGTCCAAATGGACAAAGTTCAATTGTATCAATGTCCAAATGGACAAAGTTCAATTGTATCAATGTCCAAATGGACATATTGATACAATTGAATTTTGTCCATTTGGACATTGATACAATTGAACTTTGTCCATTTAGACCTTCATTCGTTGGAACTTTGTCCATTTGGACAATGATACAATTGAACTTTGTCCATTTGGACATTGATACAATTGAACTTTGTCCATTTGGACATTCATTCATTGGAACTTTGTCCATTTGGACATTGATTCCATTTGGACATTGATTCATTGGAACATTGTCCATTTTGATACAATTTAACTTTGTCCATTTGGACATTGATACAATTGAACTTTGTCTATTTAGACCTTTATTCATTGGAATTTTGTCGATTTGGACATTGATACAATTGAACTTTGTCCATTTGGACATTGATACAATTGAATTTTGTCCATTTGGATATTCATTCATTGGAACTTTGTCCATTTGGACATTGATACAATTGAACTTTGTCCATTTGGACATTGATTCATTGGAACATTGTCCATTCGGACATTGATACAATTTTACTTTGTCCATTTGGACATTGATACAATTGAACTTTGTCTATTTAGACCTTCATTCATTGGAACTTTGTCGATTTGGACATTGATACAATTGAACTTTGTCCATTTGGACATTGATTCAATTGAATTTTGTCCATTTGGACATTCATTCATTGGAACTTTGTCCATTTGGACATTGATGCAATTGAACTTTGTCCATTTGGACATTGATACAATTGAACTTTGTCCATTTGGCAATTGATTCAATTTAACTTTGTCCATTTGGACATGATCTTTCAACTGTCAAAAAAACAAAATGGCATTTGATGACAAAGTTACATTTGAATTTCTCTGAAACAACCCGCCTTAAATCTTTTAGAAGTGAGCACTTCTTCCATGGGAACCTTATGTGCGGTTTTAATTAATACTCACTGCTAAAATGGAAAGTCTCCAATTAGCCTCCATAAAAAAGATGGTTTTTCTAAAAATACAACTTTATGGAGATTTTGTGACTGAGTTCGATTTGGATAACGATTCTTATCACTATTCCAATATTTCAGCCAGTTTGGTCCCATAGAACCTGAAAAAACTGCTTCTAAAGTTCGAACCCAAGTCTGAAATTAGCGTCCATAAAAATCATGATTTTTCTAAAAATACAACTTTATGGAGATTTTGTAACTGAGTTCGATTTGGATATCGATTCTTATCACTATTCAAAAAATTCAGCCATTTTGGTCGCATAGAACCTGAGAAAACTGCTTCTAAAGTTCGAACCCAAGTCTGAAATTAGAGTCAGTAAAAATCATGATTTTTCTAAAAATACAATTTTATTGAGATTTTGTGACTGATTTCGATTTGTACCATGCTTCTTATCACTTTTCCTAAATTTCAGCCAATTTGGTCCCATAGAACCTGAGAAAACTGCTTCTTAAGTTCGAACCCAAGTCTGAAATTAGCGTCCAAAAAAATTAAAAATTTTCTAAAAATACAACTTTATGGAGATTTTGTGACTGAATTCAATTTGGTTAGCGATTCTTATCAATATTAGAAAATTTCAGCCAGTTTGGTCCCATAGAACCTGAGAAAACTGCTTCCCAAGTTCGAAGATTTTGTGACTGAGTTCGATTTGGTTAACGATTCTTATCACTATTCCAATATTTCAGCCCGTTTGGTCCCTTAAAACCTGAGAAAACTGCTTGCAAAGTTCGAACCCAAGTCTGAAATTTGCGTCACTAAAAATCATAATTTTTCTAAAAATACATTTTTATGGAGATTTTATGACTGATTTCGATTTGTACCATGCTTCTAATAACTTTTCCTTAATTTCAGCCAATTTGGTCCCATAGAACCTGAGAAAACTGCTTACAAAGTTGGAACCCAAGGCTGGAATTAGGCTCCATAAAAAAGATGGTTTTTCTAAAAAGTTAACTTTATGAAGATTTTGTGACTGAGTTCGATTTGGATAACGATTCTTATCACTATTCCAATATTTCAGCCCGTTTGGTCCCTTAAAACCTGAGAAAACTGCTTGCAAAGTTCGAACCCTAGTCTGAAATTTGCGTCACTGAAAATCATAATTTTTCTAAAAATACAACTTTATGGAGATTTTGTGAATGATTTCGATTTGTACCATGCTTCTTATCCTTTTTCCTAAATTTCAGCCAATTTGGTCCATAGAACCTGACAAAACTGCTTCAAAAGTTCGAACCCAAGTCTGAAATTAGCGTCCATCAAAATAATAATTTTTCTTAAAATAAAATTTTATGGAGATTTTGTGACTGAATTCAATTTGGTTAGCGATTCTTATCAATATTAGAAAATTTCAGCCAGTTTGGTCCCATAGAACCTGAGAAAACTGCTTCCCAAGTTTGAACCCAAGGCTGAAATTAGGCTCCATAAAAAAGATGGTTTTTCTTAAAATTAAACTTTATGAAGATTTTGTGACTGAGTTCGATTTGGTTAACGATTCTTATCACTATTCCATTATTTCAGCCAGTTTGGTCGCATAGAACCTGAGAAAACTGCTTCTAAATTTCGAACCCAAGTCTGAAATTAGCGTCCATAAAAATCATAATTTTTCTAAAAATACAACTTTATGGAGATTTGTAACTGATTTCGATTTGTACCATGCTTCTTATCGCTTTTCCTTAATTTCAGCCAATTTAGTCCCATACAACCTGAGAAAACTGCTTACAAAGTTCGAACCCAAGGCTGAAATAAGGCTCTATAAAAAGGATGGTTTTTCTAAAAAGACAACTTTATGAGAATTTTTGACTGAGTTCGATTTGGATAACGATTCTTATCACTATTCCAATATTTCAGCCCGTTTGGTCCCTTAAAACCTGAGAAAACTGCTTGCAAAGTTCGAACCCAAGTCTGAAATTTGCGTCACTAAAAATCATAATTTTTCTAAAAATACATTTTTATGGAGATTTTATGACTGATTTCGATTTGTACCATGCTTCTAATAACTTTTCCTAAATTTCAGCCAATTTGGTCCATAGAACCTGACAAAACTGCTTCAAAAGTTCGAACCCAAGTCTGAAATTAGCGTCCATCAAAATAATAATTTTTCTTAAAATAAAATTTTATGGAGATTTTGTGACTGAATTCAATTTGGTTAGCGATTCTTATGACTATTTCGAAATTTCAGCCAGTTTGGTCACATAGAACCTGGGAAAACTGCTTCTAAAGTTCGAACCCAAGTTTGAAATTAGCGTCAGTAAAAATCATAATTTTTCTAAAAATACAACTTTATGGAGATTTTGTGAATGATTTCGATTTGTACCATGCTTCTTATCACTTTTCCTAAATTTCAGCCAATTTGGTCCATAGAACCTGAGAAAACTGCTTCAAAAGTTCGAACCCAAGTCTGAAATTAGCGTCCATCAAAATAATAATTTTTCTTAAAATAAAATTTTATGGAGATTTTGTGACTGAATTCAATTTGGTTAGCGATTCTTATGACTATTTCGAAATTTCAGCCAGTTTGGTCACATAGAACCTGGGAAAACTGCTTCTAAAGTTCGAACCCAAGTTTGAAATTAGCGTCAGTAAAAATCATAATTTTTCTAAAAATACAACTTTATGGAGATTTGTAACTGATTTCGATTTGTACCATGCTTCTTATCACTTTTCCTTAATTTCAGCCAATTTAGTCCCATACAACCTGAGAAAACTGCTTACAAAGTTCGAACCCAAGGCTGAAATAAGGCTCCATAAAAAAGATGGTTTTTCTAAAAAGACAACTTTATGAAGATTTTTTGACTGAGTTCGATTTGGATGGCGATTCTTATCACTATTCCAATATTTCAGCCCGTTTGGTCCCTTAAAACCTGAGAAAACTGCTTGCAAAGTTCGAACCCAAGTCTGAAATTTGCGTCACTAAAAATCATAATTTTTCTAAAAATACATTTTTATGGAGATTTTATGACTGATTTCGATTTGTACCATGCTTCTAATAACTTTTCCTTAATTTCTGCCAATTTGGTCCCATAGAACCTGAGAAAACTGCTTACAAAGTTGGAACCCAAGGCTGGAATTAGGCTCCATAAAAAAGATGGTTTTTCTAAAAAGTTAACTTTATGAAGATTTTGTGACTGAGTTCGATTTGGATAACGATTCTTATCACTATTCCAATATTTCAGCCCGTTTGGTCCCTTAAAACCTGAGAAAACTGCTTGCAAAGTTCGAACCAAAGTCTGAAATTTGCGTCACTGAAAATCATAATTTTTCTAAAAATACAACTTTATGGAGATTTTGTGAATGATTTCGATTTGTACCATGCTTCTTATCCTTTTTCCTAAATTTCAGCCAATTTGTTCCATAGAACCTGACAAAACTGCTTCAAAAGTTCGAACCCAAGTCTGAAATTAGCGTCCATCAAAATAATAATTTTTCTTAAAATAAAATTTTATGGAGATTTTGTGACTGAATTCAATTTGGTTAGCGATTCTTATCAATATTAGAAAATTTCAGCCAGTTTGGTCCCATAGAACCTGAGAAAACTGCTTCCCAAGTTTGAACCCAAGGCTGAAATTAGGCTCCATAAAAAAGATGGTTTTTCTTAAAATTAAACTTTATGAAGATTTTGTGACTGAGTTCGATTTGGTTAACGATTCTTATCACTATTCCATTATTTCAGCCAGTTTGGTCGCATAGAACCTGAGAAAACTGCTTCCAAAGTTCGAACCCAAGTCTGAAATTAGCGTCCAAAAAAATTAAAAATTTTCTAAAAATACAACTTTATGGAGATTTTGTGACTGAATTCAATTTGGTTAGCGATTCTTATCAATATTAGAAAATTTCAGCCAGTTTGGTCCCATAGAACCTGAGAAAACTGCTTCCCAAGTTCGAAGATTTTGTGACTGAGTTCGATTTGGTTAACGATTCTTATCACTATTCCAATATTTCAGCCCGTTTGGTCCCTTAAAACCTGAGAAAACTGCTTGCAAAGTTCGAACCCAAGTCTGAAATTTGCGTCACTAAAAATCATAATTTTTCTAAAAATACATTTTTATGGAGATTTTATGACTGATTTCGATTTGTACCATGCTTCTAATAACTTTTCCTTAATTTCAGCCAATTTGGTCCCATAGAACCTGAGAAAACTGCTTACAAAGTTGGAACCCAAGGCTGGAATTAGGCTCCATAAAAAAGATGGTTTTTCTAAAAAGTTAACTTTATGAAGATTTTGTGACTGAGTTCGATTTGGATAACGATTCTTATCACTATTCCAATATTTCAGCCCGTTTGGTCCCTTAAAACCTGAGAAAACTGCTTGCAAAGTTCGAACCCAAGTCTGAAATTTGCGTCACTGAAAATCATAATTTTTCTAAAAATACAACTTTATGGAGATTTTGTGAATGATTTCGATTTGTACCATGCTTCTTATCCTTTTTCCTAAATTTCAGCCAATTTGGTCCATAGAACCTGACAAAACTGCTTCAAAAGTTCGAACCCAAGTCTGAAATTAGCGTCCATCAAAATAATAATTTTTCTAAAAATAAAATTTTATGGAGATTTTGTGACTGAATTCAATTTGGTTAGCGATTCTTATCAATATTAGAAAATTTCAGCCAGTTTGGTCCCATAGAACCTGAGAAAACTGCTTCCCAAGTTTGAACCCAAGGCTGAAATTAGGCTCCATAAAAAAGATGGTTTTTCTTAAAATTAAACTTTATGAAGATTTTGTGACTGAGTTCGATTTGGTTAACGATTCTTATCACTATTCCATTATTTCAGCCAGTTTGGTCGCATAGAACCTGAGAAAACTGCTTCTAAATTTCGAACCCAAGTCTGAAATTAGCGTCCATAAAAATCATAATTTTTCTAAAAATACAACTTTATGGAGATTTGTAACTGATTTCGATTTGTACCATGCTTCTTATCGCTTTTCCTTAATTTCAGCCAATTTAGTCCCATACAACCTGAGAAAACTGCTTACAAAGTTCGAACCCAAGGCTGAAATAAGGCTCCATAAAAAGGATGGTTTTTCTAAAAAGACAACTTTATGAGAATTTTTGACTGAGTTCGATTTGGATAACGATTCTTATCACTATTCCAATATTTCAGCCCGTTTGGTCCCTTAAAACCTGAGAAAACTGCTTGCAAAGTTCGAACCCAAGTCTGAAATTTGCGTCACTAAAAATCATAATTTTTCTAAAAATACATTTTTATGGAGATTTTATGACTGATTTCGATTTGTACCATGCTTCTAATAACTTTTCCTAAATTTCAGCCAATTTGGTCCATAGAACCTGACAAAACTGCTTCAAAAGTTCGAACCCAAGTCTGAAATTAGCGTCCATCAAAATAATAATTTTTCTTAAAATAAAATTTTATGGAGATTTTGTGACTGAATTCAATTTGGTTAGCGATTCTTATGACTATTTCGAAATTTCAGCCAGTTTGGTCACATAGAACCTGGGAAAACTGCTTCTAAAGTTCGAACCCAAGTTTGAAATTAGCGTCAGTAAAAATCATAATTTTTCTAAAAATACAACTTTATGGAGATTTTGTGAATGATTTCGATTTGTACCATGCTTCTTATCCTTTTTCCTAAATTTCAGCCAATTTGGTCCATAGAACCTGACAAAACTGCTTCAAAAGTTCGAACCCAAGTCTGAAATTAGCGTCCATCAAAATAATAATTTTTCTAAAAATACAACTTTATGGAGATTTGTAACTGATTTCGATTTGTACCATGCTTCTTATCACTTTTCCTTAATTTCAGCCAATTTAGTCCCATACAACCTGAGAAAACTGCTTACAAAGTTCGAACCCAAGGCTGAAATAAGGCTCCATAAAAAAGATGGTTTTTCTAAAAAGACAACTTTATGAAGATTTTTTGACTGAGTTCGATTTGGATGGCGATTCTTATCACTATTCCAATATTTCAGCCCGTTTGGTCCCTTAAAACCTGAGAAAACTGCTTGCAAAGTTCGAACCCAAGTCTGAAATTTGCGTCACTAAAAATCATAATTTTTCTAAAAATACATTGTTATGGAGATTTTATGACTGATTTCGATTTGTACCATGCTTCTAATAACTTTTCCTTAATTTCTGCCAATTTGGTCCCATAGAACCTGAGAAAACTGCTTACAAAGTTGGAACCCAAGGCTGGAATTAGGCTCCATAAAAAAGATGGTTTTTCTAAAAAGTTAACTTTATGAAGATTTTGTGACTGAGTTCGATTTGGATAACGATTCTTATCACTATTCCAATATTTCAGCCCGTTTGGTCCCTTAAAACCTGAGAAAACTGCTTGCAAAGTTCGAACCCAAGTCTGAAATTTGCGTCACTGAAAATCATAATTTTTGACTGAGTTCGATTTGGATGGCGATTCTTATCACTATTCCAATATTTCAGCCCGTTTGGTCCCTTAAAACCTGAGAAAACTGCTTGCAAAGTTCGAACCCAAGTCTGAAATTTGCGTCACTAAAAATCATAATTTTTCTAAAAATACATTGTTATGGAGATTTTATGACTGATTTCGATTTGTACCATGCTTCTAATAACTTTTCCTTAATTTCAGCCAATTTGGTCCCATAGAACCTGAGAAAACTGCTTACAAAGTTGGAACCCAAGGCTGGAATTAGGCTCCATAAAAAAGATGGTTTTTCTAAAAAGTTAACTTTATGAAGATTTTGTGACTGAGTTCGATTTGGATAACGATTCTTATCACTATTCCAATATTTCAGCCCGCTTGGTCCCTTAAAACCTGAGAAAACTGCTTGCAAAGTTCGAACCCAAGTCTGAAATTTGCGTCACTGAAAATCATAATTTTTCTAAAAATACAACTTTATGGAGATTTTGTGAATGATTTCGATTTGTACCATGCTTCTTATCCTTTTTCCTAAATTTCAGCCAATTTGGTCCATAGAACCTGACAAAACTGCTTCAAAAGTTCGAACCCAAGTCTGAAATTAGCGTCCATCAAAATAATAATTTTTCTTAAAATAAAATTTTATGGAGATTTTGTGACTGAATTCAATTTGGTTAGCGATTCTTATCAATATTAGAAAATTTCAGCCAGTTTGGTCCCATAGAACCTGAGAAAACTGCTTCCCAAGTTTGAACCCAAGGCTGAAATTAGGCTCCATAAAAAAGATGGTTTTTCTTAAAATTAAACTTTATGAAGATTTTGTGACTGAGTTCGATTTGGTTAACGATTCTTATCACTATTCCATTATTTCAGCCAGTTTGGTCGCATAGAACCTGAGAAAACTGCTTCTAAATTTCGAACCCAAGTCTGAAATTAGCGTCCATAAAAATCATAATTTTTCTAAAAATACAACTTTATGGAGATTTGTAACTGATTTCGATTTGTACCATGCTTCTTATCGCTTTTCCTTAATTTCAGCCAATTTAGTCCCATACAACCTGAGAAAACTGCTTACAAAGTTCGAACCCAAGGCTGAAATAAGGCTCCATAAAAAGGATGGTTTTTCTAAAAAGACAACTTTATGAGAATTTTTGACTGAGTTCGATCCAAATAACGATTCTTATCACTATTCTAATATTTCAGCCCGTTTGGTCCCTTAAAACCTGAGAAAACTGCTTGCAAAGTTCGAACCCAAGTCTGAAATTTGCGTCACTAAAAATCATAATTTTTCTAAAAATACATTTTTATGGAGATTTTATGACTGATTTCGATTTGTACCATGCTTCTAATAACTTTTCCTAAATTTCAGCCAATTTGGTCCATAGAACCTGACAAAACTGCTTCAAAAGTTCGAACCCAAGTCTGAAATTAGCGTCCATCAAAATAATAATTTTTCTTAAAATAAAATTTTATGGAGATTTTGTGACTGAATTCAATTTGGTTAGCGATTCTTATGACTATTTCGAAATTTCAGCCAGTTTGGTCACATAGAACCTGGGAAAACTGCTTCTAAAGTTCGAACCCAAGTTTGAAATTAGCGTCAGTAAAAATCATAATTTTTCTAAAAATACAACTTTATGGAGATTTTGTGAATGATTTCGATTTGTACCATGCTTCTTATCACTTTTCCTAAATTTCAGCCAATTTGGTCCATAGAACCTGAGAAAACTGCTTCAAAAGTTCGAACCCAAGTCTGAAATTAGCGTCCATCAAAATAATAATTTTTCTTAAAATAAAATTTTATGGAGATTTTGTGACTGAATTCAATTTGGTTAGCGATTCTTTTGACTATTTCGAAATTTCAGCCAGTTTGGTCACATAGAACCTGGGAAAACTGCTTCTAAAGTTCGAACCCAAGTTTGAAATTAGCGTCAGTAAAAATCATAATTTTTCTAAAAATACAACTTTATGGAGATTTGTAACTGATTTCGATTTGTACCATGCTTCTTATCACTTTTCCTTAATTTCAGCCAATTTAGTCCCATACAACCTGAGAAAACTGCTTACAAAGTTCGAACCCAAGGCTGAAATAAGGCTCCATAAAAAAGATGGTTTTTCTAAAAAGACAACTTTATGAAGATTTTTTGACTGAGTTCGATTTGGATGGCGATTCTTATCACTATTCCAATATTTCAGCCCGTTTGGTCCCTTAAAACCTGAGAAAACTGCTTGCAAAGTTCGAACCCAAGTCTGAAATTTGCGTCACTAAAAATCATAATTTTTCTAAAAATACATTTTTATGGAGATTTTATGACTGATTTCGATTTGTACCATGCTTCTAATAACTTTTCCTTAATTTCAGCCAATTTGGTCCCATAGAACCTGAGAAAACTGCTTACAAAGTTGGAACCCAAGGCTGGAATTAGGCTCCATAAAAAAGATGGTTTTTCTAAAAAGTTAACTTTATGAAGATTTTGTGACTGATTTCGATTTGGATAACGATTCTTATCACTATTCCAATATTTCAGCCCGTTTGGTCCCTTAAAACCTGAGAAAACTGCTTGCAAAGTTCGAACCCAAGTCTGAAATTTGCGTCACTGAAAATCATAATTTTTCTAAAAATACAACTTTATGGAGATTTTGTGAATGATTTCGATTTGTACCATGCTTCTTATCCTTTTTCCTAAATTTCAGCCAATTTGGTCCATAGAACCTGACAAAACTGCTTCAAAAGTTCGAACCCAAGTCTGAAATTAGCGTCCATCAAAATAATAATTTTTCTTAAAATAAAATTTTATGGAGATTTTGTGACTGAATTCAATTTGGTTAGCGATTCTTATCAATATTAGAAAATTTCAGCCAGTTTGGTCCCATAGAACCTGAGAAAACTGCTTCCCAAGTTTGAACCCAAGGCTGAAATTAGGCTCCATAAAAAAGATGGTTTTTCTTAAAATTAAACTTTATGAAGATTTTGTGACTGAGTTCGATTTGGTTAACGATTCTTATCACTATTCCATTATTTCAGCCAGTTTGGTCGCATAGAACCTGAGAAAACTGCTTCTAAATTTCGAACCCAAGTCTGAAATTAGCGTCCATAAAAATCATAATTTTTCTAAAAATACAACTTTATGGAGATTTGTAACTGATTTCGATTTGTACCATGCTTCTTATCGCTTTTCCTTAATTTCAGCCAATTTAGTCCCATACAACCTGAGAAAACTGCTTACAAAGTTCGAACCCAAGGCTGAAATAAGGCTCCATAAAAAGGATGGTTTTTCTAAAAAGACAACTTTATGAGAATTTTTGACTGAGTTCGATCCAAATAACGATTCTTATCACTATTCTAATATTTCAGCCCGTTTGGTCCCTTAAAACCTGAGAAAACTGCTTGCAAAGTTCGAACCCAAGTCTGAAATTTGCGTCACTAAAAATCATAATTTTTCTAAAAATACATTTTTATGGAGATTTTATGACTGATTTCGATTTGTACCATGCTTCTAATAACTTTTCCTAAATTTCAGCCAATTTGGTCCATAGAACCTGACAAAACTGCTTCAAAAGTTCGAACCCAAGTCTGAAATTAGCGTCCATCAAAATAATAATTTTTCTTAAAATAAAATTTTATGGAGATTTTGTGACTGAATTCAATTTGGTTAGCGATTCTTATGACTATTTCGAAATTTCAGCCAGTTTGGTCACATAGAACCTGGGAAAACTGCTTCTAAAGTTCGAACCCAAGTTTGAAATTAGCGTCAGTAAAAATCATAATTTTTCTAAAAATACAACTTTATGGAGATTTTGTGAATGATTTCGATTTGTACCATGCTTCTTATCACTTTTCCTAAATTTCAGCCAATTTGGTCCATAGAACCTGAGAAAACTGCTTCAAAAGTTCGAACCCAAGTCTGAAATTAGCGTCCATCAAAATAATAATTTTTCTTAAAATAAAATTTTATGGAGATTTTGTGACTGAATTCAATTTGGTTAGCGATTCTTTTGACTATTTCGAAATTTCAGCCAGTTTGGTCACATAGAACCTGGGAAAACTGCTTCTAAAGTTCGAACCCAAGTTTGAAATTAGCGTCAGTAAAAATCATAATTTTTCTAAAAATACAACTTTATGGAGATTTGTAACTGATTTCGATTTGTACCATGCTTCTTATCACTTTTCCTTAATTTCAGCCAATTTAGTCCCATACAACCTGAGAAAACTGCTTACAAAGTTCGAACCCAAGGCTGAAATAAGGCTCCATAAAAAAGATGGTTTTTCTAAAAAGACAACTTTATGAAGATTTTTTGACTGAGTTCGATTTGGATGGCGATTCTTATCACTATTCCAATATTTCAGCCCGTTTGGTCCCTTAAAACCTGAGAAAACTGCTTGCAAAGTTCGAACCCAAGTCTGAAATTTGCGTCACTAAAAATCATAATTTTTCTAAAAATACATTTTTATGGAGATTTTATGACTGATTTCGATTTGTACCATGCTTCTAATAACTTTTCCTTAATTTCAGCCAATTTGGTCCCATAGAACCTGAGAAAACTGCTTACAAAGTTGGAACCCAAGGCTGGAATTAGGCTCCATAAAAAAGATGGTTTTTCTAAAAAGTTAACTTTATGAAGATTTTGTGACTGATTTCGATTTGGATAACGATTCTTATCACTATTCCAATATTTCAGCCCGTTTGGTCCCTTAAAACCTGAGAAAACTGCTTGCAAAGTTCGAACCCAAGTCTGAAATTTGCGTCACTGAAAATCATAATTTTTCTAAAAATACAACTTTATGGAGATTTTGTGAATGATTTCGATTTGTACCATGCTTCTTATCCTTTTTCCTAAATTTCAGCCAATTTGGTCCATAGAACCTGACAAAACTGCTTCAAAAGTTCGAACCCAAGTCTGAAATTAGCGTCCATCAAAATAATAATTTTTCTTAAAATAAAATTTTATGGAGATTTTGTGACTGAATTCAATTTGGTTAGCGATTCTTATCAATATTAGAAAATTTCAGCCAGTTTGGTCCCATAGAACCTGAGAAAACTGCTTCCCAAGTTTGAACCCAAGGCTGAAATTAGGCTCCATAAAAAAGATGGTTTTTCTTAAAATTAAACTTTATGAAGATTTTGTGACTGAGTTCGATTTGGTTAACGATTCTTATCACTATTCCATTATTTCAGCCAGTTTGGTCGCATAGAACCTGAGAAAACTGCTTCTAAATTTCGAACCCAAGTCTGAAATTAGCGTCCATAAAAATCATAATTTTTCTAAAAATACAACTTTATGGAGATTTGTAACTGATTTCGATTTGTACCATGCTTCTTATCACTTTTCCTTAATTTCAGCCAATTTAGTCCCATACAACCTGAGAAAACTGCTTACAAAGTTCGAACCCAAGGCTGAAATAAGGCTCCATAAAAAGGATGGTTTTTCTAAAAAGACAACTTTATGAGAATTTTTGACTGAGTTCGATTTGGATAACGATTCTTATCACTATTCCAATATTTCAGCCCGTTTGGTCCCTTAAAACCTGAGAAAACTGCTTGCAAAGTTCGAACCCAAGTCTGAAATTTGCGTCACTAAAAATCATAATTTTTCTAAAAATACATTTTTATGGAGATTTTATGACTGATTTCGATTTGTACCATGCTTCTAATAACTTTTCCTAAATTTCAGCCAATTTGGTCCATAGAACCTGACAAAACTGCTTCAAAAGTTCGAACCCAAGTCTGAAATTAGCGTCCATCAAATTAATAATTTTTCTTAAAATAAAATTTTATGGAGATTTTGTGACTGAATTCAATTTGGTTAGCGATTCTTATGACTATTTCGAAATTTCAGCCAGTTTGGTCACATAGAACCTGGGAAAACTGCTTCTAAAGTTCGAACCCAAGTTTGAAATTAGCGTCAGTAAAAATCATAATTTTTCTAAAAATACAACTTTATGGAGATTTTGTGAATGATTTCGATTTGTACCATGCTTCTTATCCTTTTTCCTAAATTTCAGCCAATTTGGTCCATAGAACCTGACAAAACTGCTTCTAAAGTTCGTACCCAAGATTTTTACTGACGATAATTTCAGACTTGGGTTCGAACTTTAGAAGCAGTTTTCTCAGGTTCTATGCGACCAAAATGGCTGAAATTTTTGAATAGTGATAAGAATCGTAATAGCAATAAACGCCCGGGTTTCCGGCAATTAATTAATAATAATAATAATAATCGATATCCAAATCGAACTCAGTTACAAAATCTCCATAAAGTTGTATTTTTAGAAAAATCATGATTTTTATGGACGCTAATTTCAGACTTGGGTTCGAACTTTAGAAGCAGTTTTTTCAGGTTCTATGGGACCAAACTGGCTGAAATATTGGAATAGTGATAAGAATCGTTATCCAAATCGAACTCAGTCACAAAATCTCCATAAAGTTGTATTTTTAGAAAAATTATGATTTTTATGGACGCTTATTTCAGACTTGGGTTCGAAATTTGGAAGCAGTTTTCTCAGGTTCTATGGGACCAAACTGGCTGAAATTTTGTAATAGTGATAAGAATCGCAATCAAAATCGAACTCAGTCACAAAATCTCCATAAAGTCGTATTTTTAGAAAAATTATGATTTTTATGGACGCTAATTTCAGACTTGGGTTCGAACTTTAGAAGCAGTTTTCTCAGGTTCTATGCGACCAAACTGGCTGAAATTTCGAAATAGTCATAAGAATCGCTAACCAAATTGAATTCAGTCACAAAATCTCCATAAAATTTTATTTTAAGAAAAATTATTATTTTGATGGACGCTAATTTCAGACTTGGGTTCGAACTTTTGAAGCAGTTTTGTCAGGTTCTATGGACCAAATTGGCTGAAATTTAGGAAAAGTTATTAGAAGCATGGTACAAATCGAAATCAGTCATAAAATCTCCATAAAAATGTATTTTTAGAAAAATTATGATTTTTAGTGACGCAAATTTCAGACTTGGGTTCGAACTTTGCAAGCAGTTTTCTCAGGTTTTAAGGGACCAAACGGGCTGAAATATTGGAATAGTGATAAGAATCGTTATCCAAATCGAACTCAGTCAAAAAATTCTCATAAAGTTGTCTTTTTAGAAAAACCATCTTTTTTATGGAGCCTTATTTCAGCCTTGGGTTCGAACTTTGTAAGCAGTTTTCTCAGGTTGTATGGGACTAAATTGGCTGAAATTAAGGAAAAGTGATAAGAAGCATGGTACAAATCGAAATCAGTTACAAATCTCCATAAAGTTGTATTTTGAGAAAAATTATTATTTTGATGGACGCTAATTTCAGACTTGGGTTCGAACTTTTGAAGCAGTTTTGTCAGGTTCTATGGACCAAATAGGCTGAAATTTAGGAAAAAGGATAAGAAGCATGGTACAAATCGAAATCATTCACAAAATCTCCATAAAGTTGTATTTTTAGAAAAATTATGATTTTTAGTGACCCAAATTTCAGACTTGGGTTCGAACTTTGCAAGCAGTTTTCTCAGGTTTTAAGGGACCAAACGGGCTGAAATATTGGAATAGTGATAAGAATCGTTATCCAAATCGAACTCAGTCACAAAATCTCCATAAAGTTGTATTTTTAGAAAAACCATCTTTTTTATGGAGGCTAATTGGAGACTTGGGTTCGAACTTTAGAAGCAGTTTTCTCAGGTTCTATGCGACCAAAATGGCTGAAATTTTTGAATAGTGATAAGAATCGATATCCAAATCGAACTCAGTTACAAAATCTCCATAAAGTTGTATTTTTAGGAAAATCATGATTTTTATGGACGCTAATTTCAGACATGGGTTCGAACTTTAGAAGCAGTTTTTTCAGGTTCTATGGGACCAAACTGGCTGAAATATTGGAATAAAGATAAGAATCGTTATCCAAATCTAACTCAGTCACAAAATCTCCATTAAGTTGTATTTTTAGAAAAACCATCTTTTTTATGGAGGCTAATTTGAGACTTGGGTACGAACTTTAGAAGCAGTTTTCTCAGGTTCTATGCAACCAAACTGGCTGAAATTTTGAAATAGTGATAAGAATCGCTATCCAAATCGAATTCAGTCACAAAATCTCCATAAAGTTCTTTTTTTAGAAAAACCATCCTTTTTATGGAGCCTAATTCCAGCCTTGGGTTCCAACTTTGTAAGCAGTTTTCTCAGGTTGTATGGGACAAAATTGGCTGAAATTAAGGAAAGGTGATAAGAAGCATGGTACAAATCGAAATCAGTTACAAATCTCCATAAAGTTGTATTTTTAGAAAAATTATGATTTTTATGGACGCTAATTTCAGACTTGGGTTCGAACTTTAGAAGCAGTTTTCTCAGTTTCTATGGGACCAAACTGGCTGAAATATTGGAATAGTGATAAGAATCGATATCCAAATTGAACTCAGTCACAAAATCTCCATAAAGTTGTATTTTTAGAAAAATCATGATTTTTATGGACGCTAATTTCAGACTTGGGTTCGAACTTTAGAAACAGTTTTCTCAGGTTCTATGGGACCAAACTGGCTGAAATATACGAATAGTGATAAGAATCGTTATCCAAATCGAACTCTGTCACAAAATCTCCATAAAGTTGTATTTTTAGAAAAACCATCTTTTTTATGGAGGCTAATTTGAGACTTGGGTTCGAACTTTAGAAGCAGTTTTCTCAGGTTCTATGCGACCAAACTGGCTGAAATTTTGAAATAGTGATAAGAATCGCTATCCAAATCGAATTCAGTCACAAAATCTCCATAAAAGTGATTTTTTTAAAAAATTATGATTTATATGGGCGCTTATTTCAGACTTGGGTTCTCGAACTCTAAAAGCAGTTTTCTCAGGTTCTAAGGGAACAAATTGGCTGAAATTTAGGAAAAGTTATAAGAAGCATGGTACAAATCGAAATCAGTCATAAAATCTCCATAAAAAAGTATTTTTAGAAAAATTATGATTTTTAGTGACGCAAATTTCAGACTTGGGTTCGAACTTTGCAAGCAGTTTTCTCAGGTTTTAAGGGACCAAACGGGCTGAAATATTGGAATAGTGATAAGAATCGTTATCCAAATCGAACTCAGTCAAAAAATCTTCATAAAGTTGTCTTTTTAGAAAAACCATCTTTTTTATGGAGCCTTATTTCAGCCTTGGGTTCGAACTTTGTAAGCAGTTTTCTCAGGTTGTATGGGACTAAATTGGCTGAAATTAAGGAAAAGTGATAAGAAGCATGGTACAAATCGAAATCAGTTACAAATCTCCATAAAGTTGTATTTTTAGAAAAATTATGATTTTTACTGACGCTAATTTCAGACTTGGGTTCGAACTTTAGAAGCAGTTTTCCCAGGTTCTATGTGACCAAACTGGCTGAAATTTCGAAATAGTCATAAGAATCGCTAACCAAATTGAATTCAGTCACAAAATCTCCATAAAATTTTATTTTAAGAAAAATTATTATTTTGATGGACGCTAATTTCAGACTTGGGTTCGAACTTTTGAAGCAGTTTTCTCAGGTTCTATGGACCAAATTGGCTGAAATTTAGGAAAAGTGATAAGAAGCATGGTACAAATCGAAATCATTCACAAAATCTCCATAAAGTTGTATTTTTAGAAAAATTAGGATTTTTAGTGACGCAAATTTCAGACTTGGGTTCGAACTTTGCAAGCAGTTTTCTCAGGTTTTAAGGGACCAAACGGGCTGAAATATTGGAATAGTGATAAGAATCGTTATCCAAATCGAACTCAGTCACAAAATCTCCATTAAGTTGTATTTTTAGAAAAACCATCTTTTTTATTGAGCCTAATTTCAGCCTTGGGTTCGAACTTTGGAAGCAGTTTTTTCTGGTTTTAAGGAACCAAACGGGCTGAAATATTGGAATAGTGATAAGAATCGTTATCCAAATCGAACTCATTCAAAAAATCTTCATAAAGTTGTCTTTTTAGAAAAACCATCTTTTTATGGAGCCTTATTTCAGCCTTGGGTTCGAACTTTGTAAGCAGTTTCCTCAGGTTGTATGGGACTAAATTGGCTGAAATTAAGGAAAAGTGATAAGAAGCATGGTACAAATCGAAATCAGTTACAAATCTCCATTAAGTTGTATTTTTAGAAAAATTATGATTTTTACTGACGCTAATTTCAGACTTGGGTTCGAACTTTAGAAGCAGTTTTCTCAGGTTCTATGCGACCAAACTGGCTGAAATTTCGAAAAAGTCATAAGAATCGCTAACCAAATTGAATTCAGTCACAAAATCTCCATAAAGTTGTATTCTTAGAAAAATTTTAATTTTTTTGGACGCTAATTTCAGACTTGGGTTCGAACTTTGGAAGCAGTTTTCTCAGATTCTATGGGACGAAATTGGCTGAAATTTAGGAAAAGTGATAAGAAGGATGGTACAAATCGAAATCAGTCACAAAATCTCCATTAAATTGTATTTTTAGAAAAATCATGATTTTTACTGACGCTAATTTCAGACTTGGGTTCGAACTTTAGAAGCAGTTTTCTCAGGTTCTATGCGACCAAAATGGCTGAAATTTTTGAATAGTGATAAGAATCGATATCCAAATCGAACTCAGTTACAAAATCTCCATAAAGTTGTATTTTTCGAAAAATCATGATTTTTATGGACGCTAATTTCAGATTTGGGTTCGAACTTTAGAAGCAGTTTTCTCAGGTTCTATGGGACCAAACTGGCTGAAATATTGGAATAGTGATAAGAATCGTTATCCTAATCGAACTCAGTCACAAAATCTCCATAAAGTTGTATTTTTAGAAAAACCATCTTTTTATGGAGGCTAATTGGAGACTTGGGTTCGAACTTTAGAAGCAGTTTTCTCAGGTTCTATGCAACCAAACTGGCTGAAATTTTGTAATAGTGATAAGAATCGCTATCCAAATCGAACTCAGTCATAAAATCTCCATAAAGTTGTAGAAAAATTATGATTTTTATGGACGCAAATTTCAGACTTGGGTTCAAACTTTAGAAGCCATTTTCTCAGGTTCTATGGAACCAAACGGGCTGAAATATTGGAAAAGTTATAAGAAGCATGGTACAAATCGAAATCAGTCATAAAATCTCCATAAAAAAGTATTTTTAGAAAAATTATGATTTTTAGTGACGCAAATTTCAGACTTGGGTTCGAACTTTGCAAGCAGTTTTCTCAGGTTTTAAGGGACCAAACGGGCTGAAATATTGGAATAGTGATAAGAATCGTTATCCAAATCGAACTCAGTCAAAAAATCTTCATAAAGTTGTCTTTTTAGAAAAACCATCTTTTTTATGGAGCCTTATTTCAGCCTTGGGTTCGAACTTTGTAAGCAGTTTTCTCAGGTTGTATGGGACTAAATTGGCTGAAATTAAGGAAAAGTGATAAGAAGCATGGTACAAATCGAAATCAGTTACAAATCTCCATAAAGTTGTATTTTTAGAAAAATTATGATTTTTACTGACGCTAATTTCAGACTTGGGTTCGAACTTTAGAAGCAGTTTTCCCAGGTTCTATGTGACCAAACTGGCTGAAATTTCGAAATAGTCATAAGAATCGCTAACCAAATTGAATTCAGTCACAAAATCTCCATAAAATTTTATTTTAAGAAAAATTATTATTTTGATGGACGCTAATTTCAGACTTGGGTTCGAACTTTTGAAGCAGTTTTCTCAGGTTCTATGGACCAAATTGGCTGAAATTTAGGAAAAGTGATAAGAAGCATGGTACAAATCGAAATCATTCACAAAATCTCCATAAAGTTGTATTTTTAGAAAAATTAGGATTTTTAGTGACGCAAATTTCAGACTTGGGTTCGAAATTTGCAAGCAGTTTTCTCAGGTTTTATGGGACCAAACGGGCTGAAATATTGGAATAGTGATAAGAATCGTTATCCAAATCGAACTCAGTCACAAAATCTCCATTAAGTTGTATTTTTAGAAAAACCATCTTTTTTATTGAGCCTAATTTCAGCCTTGGGTTCGAACTTTGGAAGCAGTTTTTTCAGGTTTTAAGGAACCAAACGGGCTGAAATATTGGAATAGTGATAAGAATCGTTATCCAAATCGAACTCAGTCAAAAAATCTTCATAAAGTTGTCTTTTTAGAAAAACCATCTTTTTATGGAGCCTTATTTCAGCCTTGGGTTCGAACTTTGTAAGCAGTTTCCTGAGGTTGTATGGGACTAAATTGGCTGAAATTAAGGAAAAGTGATAAGAAGCATGGTACAAATCGAAATCAGTTACAAATCTCCATAAAGTTGTATTTTGAGAAAAATTATGATTTTTATGGACGCTAATTTCAGACTTGGGTTCGAAATTTAGAAGCAGTTTTCTCAGGTTCTATGCGACCAAACTGGCTGAAATTTCGAAATAGTCATAAGAATCGCTAACCAAATTGAATTCAGTCACAAAATCTCCATAAAATTTTATTTTAAGAAAAATTATTATTTTGATGGACGCTAATTTCAGACTTGGGTTCGAACTTTTGAAGCAGTTTTCTCAGGTTCTATGGACCAAATTGGCTGAAATTTAGGAAAAGTGATAAGAAGCATGGTACAAATCGAAATCATTCACAAAATCTCCATAAAGTTGTATTTTTAGAAAAATTAGGATTTTTAGTGACGCAAATTTCAGACTTGGGTTCGAACTTTGCAAGCAGTTTTCTCAGGTTTTATGGGACCAAACGGGCTGAAATATTGGAATAGTGATAAGAATCGTTATCCAAATCGAACTCAGTCACAAAATCTCCATTAAGTTGTATTTTTAGAAAAACCATCTTTTTTATTGAGCCTAATTTCAGCCTTGGGTTCGAACTTTGGAAGCAGTTTTTTCTGGTTTTAAGGAACCAAACGGGCTGAAATATTGGAATAGTGATAAGAATCGTTATCCAAATCGAACTCATTCAAAAAATCTTCATAAAGTTGTCTTTTTAGAAAAACCATCTTTTTATGGAGCCTTATTTCAGCCTTGGGTTCGAACTTTGTAAGCAGATTCCTCAGGTTGTATGGGACTAAATTGGCTGAAATTAAGGAAAAGTGATAAGAAGCATGGTACAAATCGAAATCAGTTACAAATCTCCATAAAGTTGTATTTTGAGAAAAATTATGATTTTTATGGACGCTAATTTCAGACTTGGGTTCGAAATTTAGAAGCAGTTTTCTCAGGTTCTATGCGACCAAACTGGCTGAAATTTCGAAATAGTCATAAGAATCGCTAACCAAATTGAATTCAGTCACAAAATCTCCATAAAATTTTATTTTAAGAAAAATTATTATTTTGATGGACGCTAATTTCAGACTTGGGTTCGAACTTTTGAAGCAGTTTTGTCAGGTTCTATGGACCAAATAGGCTGAAATTTAGGAAAAAGGATAAGAAGCATGGTACAAATCGAAATCATTCACAAAATCTCCATAAAGTTGTATTTTTAGAAAAATTATGATTTTTAGTGACCCAAATTTCAGACTTGGGTTCGAACTTTGCAAGCAGTTTTCTCAGGTTTTAAGGGACCAAACGGGCTGAAATATTGGAATAGTGATAAGAATCGTTATCCAAATCGAACTCAGTCACAAAATCTCCATAAAGTTGTATTTTTAGAAAAACCATCTTTTTTATGGAGGCTAATTGGAGACTTGGGTTCGAACTTTAGAAGCAGTTTTCTCAGGTTCTATGCGACCAAAATGGCTGAAATTTTTGAATAGTGATAAGAATCGATATCCAAATCGAACTCAGTTACAAAATCTCCATAAAGTTGTATTTTTAGGAAAATCATGATTTTTATGGACGCTAATTTCAGACATGGGTTCGAACTTTAGAAGCAGTTTTTTCAGGTTCTATGGGACCAAACTGGCTGAAATATTGGAATAAAGATAAGAATCGTTATCCAAATCTAACTCAGTCACAAAATCTCCATTAAGTTGTATTTTTAGAAAAACCATCTTTTTTATGGAGGCTAATTTGAGACTTGGGTACGAACTTTAGAAGCAGTTTTCTCAGGTTCTATGCAACCAAACTGGCTGAAATTTTGAAATAGTGATAAGAATCGCTATCCAAATCGAATTCAGTCACAAAATCTCCATAAAGTTCTTTTTTTAGAAAAACCATCTTTTTTATGGAGCCTAATTCCAGCCTTGGGTTCCAACTTTGTAAGCAGTTTTCTCAGGTTGTATGGGACTAAATTGGCTGAAATTAGGGAAAGGTGATAAGAAGCATGGTACAAATCGAAATCAGTTACAAATCTCCATAAAGTTGTATTTTTAGAAAAATTATGATTTTTATGGACGCTAATTTCAGACTTGGGTTCGAACTTTAGAAGCAGTTTTCTCAGTTTCTATGGGACCAAACTGGCTGAAATATTGGAATAGTGATAAGAATCGATATCCAAATTGAACTCAGTCACAAAATCTCCATAAAGTTGTATTTTTAGAAAAATCATGATTTTTATGGACGCTAATTTCAGACTTGGGTTCGAACTTTAGAAACAGTTTTCTCAGGTTCTATGGGACCAAACTGGCTGAAATATACGAATAGTGATAAGAATCGTTATCCAAATCGAACTCTGTCACAAAATCTCCATAAAGTTGTATTTTTAGAAAAACCATCTTTTTTATGGAGGCTAATTTGAGACTTGGGTTCGAACTTTAGAAGCAGTTTTCTCAGGTTCTATGCGACCAAACTGGCTGAAATTTTGAAATAGTGATAAGAATCGCTATCCAAATCGAATTCAGTCACAAAATCTCCATAAAAGTGAATTTTTTAAAAAATTATGATTTATATGGGCGCTTATTTCAGACTTGGGTTCTCGAACTCTAAAAGCAGTTTTCTCAGGTTCTAAGGGACCAAATTGGCTGAAATTTAGGAAAAGTTATAAGAAGCATGGTACAAATCGAAATCAGTCATAAAATCTCCATAAAAAATTATTTTTAGAAAAATTATGATTTTTAGTGACGCAAATTTCAGACTTGGGTTCGAACTTTGCAAGCAGTTTTCTCAGGTTTTAAGGGACCAAACGGGCTGAAATATTGGAATAGTGATAAGAATCGTTATCCAAATCGAACTCAGTCAAAAAATCTTCATAAAGTTGTCTTTTTAGAAAAACCATCTTTTTTATGGAGCCTTATTTCAGCCTTGGGTTCGAACTTTGTAAGCAGTTTTCTCAGGTTGTATGGGACTAAATTGGCTGAAATTAAGGAAAAGTGATAAGAAGCATGGTACAAATCGAAATCAGTTACAAATCTCCATAAAGTTGTATTTTTAGAAAAATTATGATTTTTACTGACGCTAATTTCAGACTTGGGTTCGAACTTTAGAAGCAGTTTTCCCAGGTTCTATGTGACCAAACTGGCTGAAATTTCGAAATAGTCATAAGAATCGCTAACCAAATTGAATTCAGTCACAAAATCTCCATAAAATTTTATTTTAAGAAAAATTATTATTTTGATGGACGCTAATTTCAGACTTGGGTTCGAACTTTTGAAGCAGTTTTCTCAGGTTCTATGGACCAAATTGGCTGAAATTTAGGAAAAGTGATAAGAAGCATGGTACAAATCGAAATCATTCACAAAATCTCCATAAAGTTGTATTTTTAGAAAAATTAGGATTTTTAGTGACGCAAATTTCAGACTTGGGTTCGAACTTTGCAAGCAGTTTTCTCAGGTTTTATGGGACCAAACGGGCTGAAATATTGGAATAGTGATAAGAATCGTTATCCAAATCGAACTCAGTCACAAAATCTCCATTAAGTTGTATTTTTAGAAAAACCATCTTTTTTATTGAGCCTAATTTCAGCCTTGGGTTCGAACTTTGGAAGCAGTTTTTTCTGGTTTTAAGGAACCAAACGGGCTGAAATATTGGAATAGTGATAAGAATCGTTATCCAAATCGAACTCATTCAAAAAATCTTCATAAAGTTGTCTTTTTAGAAAAACCATCTTTTTATGGAGCCTTATTTCAGCCTTGGGTTCGAACTTTGTAAGCAGTTTCCTCAGGTTGTATGGGACTAAATTGGCTGAAATTAAGGAAAAGTGATAAGAAGCATGGTACAAATCGAAATCAGTTACAAATCTCCATTAAGTTGTATTTTTAGAAAAATTATGATTTTTACTGACGCTAATTTCAGACTTGGGTTCGAACTTTAGAAGCAGTTTTCTCAGGTTCTATGCGACCAAACTGGCTGAAATTTCGAAAAAGTCATAAGAATCGCTAACCAAATTGAATTCAGTCACAAAATCTCCATAAAGTTGTATTCTTAGAAAAATTTTAATTTTTTTGGACGCTAATTTCAGACTTGGGTTCGAACTTTGGAAGCAGTTTTCTCAGATTCTATGGGACGAAATTGGCTGAAATTTAGGAAAAGTGATAAGAAGGATGGTACAAATCGAAATCAGTCACAAAATCTCCATTAAATTGTATTTTTAGAAAAATCATGATTTTTACTGACGCTAATTTCAGACTTGGGTTCGAACTTTAGAAGCAGTTTTCTCAGGTTCTATGCGACCAAAATGGCTGAAATTTTTGAATAGTGATAAGAATCGATATCCAAATCGAACTCAGTTACAAAATCTCCATAAAGTTGTATTTTTCGAAAAATCATGATTTTTATGGACGCTAATTTCAGATTTGGGTTCGAACTTTAGAAGCAGTTTTCTCAGGTTCTATGGGACCAAACTGGCTGAAATATTGGAATAGTGATAAGAATCGCTATCCAAATCGAACTCAGTCATAAAATCTCCATAAAGTTGTATTTTTAGGAAAATCATGATTTTTATGGACGCTAATTTCAGATTTGGGTTCGAACTTTAGAAGCAGTTTTCTCAGGTTCTATGGGACCAAACTGGCTGAAATATTGGAATAGTGATAAGAATCGTTATCCTAATCGAACTCAGTCACAAAATCTCCATAAAGTTGTATTTTTAGAAAAACCATCTTTTTTATGGAGGCTAATTGGAGACTTGGGTTCGAACTTTAGAAGCAGTTTTCTCAGGTTCTATGCAACCAAACTGGCTGAAATTTTGTAATAGTGATAAGAATCGCTATCCAAATCGAACTCAGTCATAAAATCTCCATAAAGTTGTATTTTTAGGAAAATCATGATTTTTATGGACGCTAATTTCAGACATGGGTTCGAACTTTAGAAGCAGTTTTTTCAGGTTCTATGGGACCAAACTGGCTGAAATATTGGAATAAAGATAAGAATCGTTATCCAAATCTAACTCAGTCACAAAATCTCCATTAAGTTGTATTTTTAGAAAAACCATCTTTTTTATGGAGGCTAATTTGAGACTTGGGTACGAACTTTAGAAGCAGTTTTCTCAGGTTCTATGCAACCAAACTGGCTGAAATTTTGAAATAGTGATAAGAATCGCTATCCAAATCGAATTCAGTCACAAAATCTCCATAAAGTTCTTTTTTTAGAAAAACCATCTTTTTTATGGAGCCTAATTCCAGCCTTGGGTTCCAACTTTGTAAGCAGTTTTCTCAGGTTGTATGGGACTAAATTGGCTGAAATTAAGGAAAGGTGATAAGAAGCATGGTACAAATCGAAATCAGTTACAAATCTCCATAAAGTTGTATTTTAAGAAAAATTATGATTTTTATGGACGCTAATTTCAGACTTGGGTTCGAACTTTAGAAGCAGTTTTCTCAGTTTCTATGGGACCAAACTGGCTGAAATATTGGAATAGTGATAAGAATCGATATCCAAATTGAACTCAGTCACAAAATCTCCATAAAGTTGTATTTTTAGAAAAACCATCTTTTTTATGGAGGCTAATTGGAGACTTGGGTTCGAACTTTAGAAGCAGTTTTCTCAGGTTCTATGCGACCAAAATGGCTGAAATTTTTGAATAGTGATAAGAATCGATATCCAAATCGAACTCAGTTACAAAATCTCCATAAAGTTGTATTTTTAGGAAAATCATGATTTTTATGGACGCTAATTTCAGACATGGGTTCGAACTTTAGAAGCAGTTTTTTCAGGTTCTATGGGACCAAACTGGCTGAAATATTGGAATAAAGATAAGAATCGTTATCCAAATCTAACTCAGTCACAAAATCTCCATTAAGTTGTATTTTTAGAAAAACCATCTTTTTTATGGAGGCTAATTTGAGACTTGGGTACGAACTTTAGAAGCAGTTTTCTCAGGTTCTATGCAACCAAACTGGCTGAAATTTTGAAATAGTGATAAGAATCGCAATCCAAATCGAATTCAGTCACAAAATCTCCATAAAGTTCTTTTTTTAGAAAAACCATCTTTTTTATGGAGCCTAATTCCAGCCTTGGGTTCCAACTTTGTAAGCAGTTTTCTCAGGTTGTATGGGACATAATTGGCTGAAATTAAGGAAAGGTGATAAGAAGCATGGTACAAATCGAAATCAGTTACAAATCTCCATAAAGTTGTATTTTTAGAATAATTATGATTTTTATGGACGCTAATTTCAGACTTGGGTTCGAACTTTAGAAGCAGTTTTCTCAGTTTCTATGGGACCAAACTGGCTGAAATATTGGAATAGTGATAAGAATCGATATCCAAATTGAACTCAGTCACAAAATCTCCATAAAGTTGTATTTTTAGAAAAATCATGATTTTTATGGACGCTAATTTCAGACTTGGGTTCGAACTTTAGAAACAGTTTTCTCAGGTTCTATGGGACCAAACTGGCTGAAATATACGAATAGTGATAAGAATCGTTATCCAAATCGAACTCTGTCACAAAATCTCCATAAAGTTGTATTTTTAGAAAAACCATCTTTTTTATGGAGGCTAATTTGAGACTTGGGTTCGAACTTTAGAAGCAGTTTTCTCAGGTTCTATGCGACCAAACTGGCTGAAATTTTGAAATAGTGATAAGAATCGCTATCCAAATCGAATTCAGTCACAAAATCTCCATAAAAGTGAATTTTTTAAAAAATTATGATTTATATGGGCGCTTATTTCAGACTTGGGTTCTCGAACTCTAAAAGCAGTTTTCTCAGGTTCTAAGGGACCAAATTGGCTGAAATTTAGGAAAAGTTATAAGAAGCATGGTACAAATCGAAATCAGTCATAAAATCTCCATAAAAAAGTATTTTTAGAAAAATTATGATTTTTAGTGACGCAAATTTCAGACTTGGGTTCGAACTTTGCAAGCAGTTTTCTCAGGTTTTAAGGGACCAAACGGGCTGAAATATTGGAATAGTGATAAGAATCGTTATCCAAATCGAACTCAGTCAAAAAATCTTCATAAAGTTGTCTTTTTAGAAAAACCATCTTTTTTATGGAGCCTTATTTCAGCCTTGGGTTCGAACTTTGTAAGCAGTTTTCTCAGGTTGTATGGGACTAAATTGGCTGAAATTAAGGAAAAGTGATAAGAAGCGTGGTACAAATCGAAATCAGTTACAAATCTCCATAAAGTTGTATTTTTAGAAAAATTATGATTTTTACTGACGCTAATTTCAGACTTGGGTTCGAACTTTAGAAGCAGTTTTCCCAGGTTCTATGTGACCAAACTGGCTGAAATTTCGAAATAGTCATAAGAATCGCTAACCAAATTGAATTCAGTCACAAAATCTCCATAAAATTTTATTTTAAGAAAAATTATTATTTTGATGGACGCTAATTTCAGACTTGGGTTCGAACTTTTGAAGCAGTTTTCTCAGGTTCTATGGACCAAATTGGCTGAAATTTAGGAAAAGTGATAAGAAGCATGGTACAAATCGAAATCATTCACAAAATCTCCATAAAGTTGTATTTTTAGAAAAATTAGGATTTTTAGTGACGCAAATTTCAGACTTGGGTTCGAACTTTGCAAGCAGTTTTCTCAGGTTTTATGGGACCAAACGGGCTGAAATATTGGAATAGTGATAAGAATCGTTATCCAAATCGAACTCAGTCACAAAATCTCCATTAAGTTGTATTTTTAGAAAAAGAATCTTTTTTATTGAGCCTAATTTCAGCCTTGGGTTCGAACTTTGGAAGCAGTTTTTTCTGGTTTTAAGGAACCAAACGGGCTGAAATATTGGAATAGTGATAAGAATCGTTATCCAAATCGAACTCATTCAAAAAATCTTCATAAAGTTGTCTTTTTAGAAAAACCATCTTTTTATGGAGCCTTATTTCAGCCTTGGGTTCGAACTTTGTAAGCAGTTTCCTCAGGTTGTATGGGACTAAATTGGCTGAAATTAAGGAAAAGTGATAAGAAGCATGGTACAAATCGAAATCAGTTACAAATCTCCATTAAGTTGTATTTTTAGAAAAATTATGATTTTTACTGACGCTAATTTCAGACTTGGGTTCGAACTTTAGAAGCAGTTTTCTCAGGTTCTATGCGACCAAACTGGCTGAAATTTCGAAAAAGTCATAAGAATCGCTAACCAAATTGAATTCAGTCACAAAATCTCCATAAAGTTGTATTCTTAGAAAAATTTTAATTTTTTTGGACGCTAATTTCAGACTTGGGTTCGAACTTTGGAAGCAGTTTTCTCAGATTCTATGGGACGAAATTGGCTGAAATTTAGGAAAAGTGATAAGAAGGATGGTACAAATCGAAATCAGTCACAAAATCTCCATTAAATTGTATTTTTAGAAAAATCATGATTTTTACTGACGCTAATTTCAGACTTGGGTTCGAACTTTAGAAGCAGTTTTCTCAGGTTCTATGCGACCAAAATGGCTGAAATTTTTGAATAGTGATAAGAATCGATATCCAAATCGAACTCAGTTACAAAATCTCCATAAAGTTGTATTTTTCGAAAAATCATGATTTTTATGGACGCTAATTTCAGATTTGGGTTCGAACTTTAGAAGCAGTTTTCTCAGGTTCTATGGGACCAAACTGGCTGAAATATTGGAATAGTGATAAGAATCGCTATCCAAATCGAACTCAGTCATAAAATCTCCATAAAGTTGTATTTTTAGGAAAATCATGATTTTTATGGACGCTAATTTCAGATTTGGGTTCGAACTTTAGAAGCAGTTTTCTCAGGTTCTATGGGACCAAACTGGCTGAAATATTGGAATAGTGATAAGAATCGTTATCCTAATCGAACTCAGTCACAAAATCTCCATAAAGTTGTATTTTTAGAAAAACCATCTTTTTTATGGAGGCTAATTGGAGACTTGGGTTCGAACTTTAGAAGCAGTTTTCTCAGGTTCTATGCAACCAAACTGGCTGAAATTTTGTAATAGTGATAAGAATCGCTATCCAAATCGAACTCAGTCATAAAATCTCCATAAAGTTGTATTTTTAGGAAAATCATGATTTTTATGGACGCTAATTTCAGACATGGGTTCGAACTTTAGAAGCAGTTTTTTCAGGTTCTATGGGACCAAACTGGCTGAAATATTGGAATAAAGATAAGAATCGTTATCCAAATCTAACTCAGTCACAAAATCTCCATTAAGTTGTATTTTTAGAAAAACCATCTTTTTTATGGAGGCTAATTTGAGACTTGGGTACGAACTTTAGAAGCAGTTTTCTCAGGTTCTATGCAACCAAACTGGCTGAAATTTTGAAATAGTGATAAGAATCGCTATCCAAATCGAATTCAGTCACAAAATCTCCATAAAAGTGAATTTTTTAAAAAATTATGATTTATATGGGCGCTTATTTCAGACTTGGGTTCTCGAACTCTAAAAGCAGTTTTCTCAGGTTCTAAGGGACCAAATTGGCTGAAATTTAGGAAAAGTTATAAGAAGCATGGTACAAATCGAAATCAGTCATAAAATCTCCATAAAAAAGTATTTTTAGAAAAATTATGATTTTTAGTGACGCAAATTTCAGACTTGGGTTCGAACTTTGCAAGCAGTTTTCTCAGGTTTTAAGGGACCAAACGGGCTGAAATATTGGAATAGTGATAAGAATCGTTATCCAAATCGAACTCAGTCAAAAAATCTTCATAAAGTTGTCTTTTTAGAAAAACCATCTTTTTTATGGAGCCTTATTTCAGCCTTGGGTTCGAACTTTGTAAGCAGTTTTCTCAGGTTGTATGGGACTAAATTGGCTGAAATTAAGGAAAAGTGATAAGAAGCATGGTACAAATCGAAATCAGTTACAAATCTCCATAAAGTTGTATTTTTAGAAAAATTATGATTTTTACTGACGCTAATTTCAGACTTGGGTTCGAACTTTAGAAGCAGTTTTCCCAGGTTCTATGTGACCAAACTGGCTGAAATTTCGAAATAGTCATAAGAATCGCTAACCAAATTGAATTCAGTCACAAAATCTCCATAAAATTTTATTTTAAGAAAAATTATTATTTTGATGGACGCTAATTTCAGACTTGGGTTCGAACTTTTGAAGCAGTTTTCTCAGGTTCTATGGACCAAATTGGCTGAAATTTAGGAAAAGTGATAAGAAGCATGGTACAAATCGAAATCATTCACAAAATCTCCATAAAGTTGTATTTTTAGAAAAATTAGGATTTTTAGTGACGCAAATTTCAGACTTGGGTTCGAACTTTGCAAGCAGTTTTCTCAGGTTTTATGGGACCAAACGGGCTGAAATATTGGAATAGTGATAAGAATCGTTATCCAAATCGAACTCAGTCACAAAATCTCCATTAAGTTGTATTTTTAGAAAAACCATCTTTTTTATTGAGCCTAATTTCAGCCTTGGGTTCGAACTTTGGAAGCAGTTTTTTCTGGTTTTAAGGAACCAAACGGGCTGAAATATTGGAATAGTGATAAGAATCGTTATCCAAATCGAACTCATTCAAAAAATCTTCATAAAGTTGTCTTTTTAGAAAAACCATCTTTTTATGGAGCCTTATTTCAGCCTTTGGTTCGAACTTTGTAAGCAGTTTCCTCAGGTTGTATGGGACTAAATTGGCTGAAATTAAGGAAAAGTGATAAGAAGCATGGTACAAATCGAAATCAGTTACAAATCTCCATTAAGTTGTATTTTTAGAAAAATTATGATTTTTACTGACGCTAATTTCAGACTTGGGTTCGAACTTTAGAAGCAGTTTTCTCAGGTTCTATGCGACCAAACTGGCTGAAATTTCGAAAAAGTCATAAGAATCGCTAACCAAATTGAATTCAGTCACAAAATCTCCATAAAGTTGTATTCTTAGAAAAATTTTAATTTTTTTGGACGCTAATTTCAGACTTGGGTTCGAACTTTGGAAGCAGTTTTCTCAGATTCTATGGGACGAAATTGGCTGAAATTTAGGAAAAGTGATAAGAAGGATGGTACAAATCGAAATCAGTCACAAAATCTCCATTAAATTGTATTTTTAGAAAAATCATGATTTTTACTGACGCTAATTTCAGACTTGGGTTCGAACTTTAGAAGCAGTTTTCTCAGGTTCTATGCGACCAAAATGGCTGAAATTTTTGAATAGTGATAAGAATCGATATCCAAATCGAACTCAGTTACAAAATCTCCATAAAGTTGTATTTTTCGAAAAATCATGATTTTTATGGACGCTAATTTCAGATTTGGGTTCGAACTTTAGAAGCAGTTTTCTCAGGTTCTATGGGACCAAACTGGCTGAAATATTGGAATAGTGATAAGAATCGCTATCCAAATCGAACTCAGTCATAAAATCTCCATAAAGTTGTATTTTTAGGAAAATCATGATTTTTATGGACGCTAATTTCAGATTTGGGTTCGAACTTTAGAAGCAGTTTTCTCAGGTTCTATGGGACCAAACTGGCTGAAATATTGGAATAGTGATAAGAATCGTTATCCTAATCGAACTCAGTCACAAAATCTCCATAAAGTTGTATTTTTAGAAAAACCATCTTTTTTATGGAGGCTAATTGGAGACTTGGGTTCGAACTTTAGAAGCAGTTTTCTCAGGTTCTATGCAACCAAACTGGCTGAAATTTTGTAATAGTGATAAGAATCGCTATCCAAATCGAACTCAGTCATAAAATCTCCATAAAGTTGTATTTTTAGGAAAATCATGATTTTTATGGACGCTAATTTCAGACATGGGTTCGAACTTTAGAAGCAGTTTTTTCAGGTTCTATGGGACCAAACTGGCTGAAATATTGGAATAAAGATAAGAATCGTTATCCAAATCTAACTCAGTCACAAAATCTCCATTAAGTTGTATTTTTAGAAAAACCATCTTTTTTATGGAGGCTAATTTGAGACTTGGGTACGAACTTTAGAAGCAGTTTTCTCAGGTTCTATGCAACCAAACTGGCTGAAATTTTGAAATAGTGATAAGAATCGCTATCCAAATCGAATTCAGTCACAAAATCTCCATAAAGTTCTTTTTTTAGAAAAACCATCTTTTTTATGGAGCCTAATTCCAGCCTTGGGTTCCAACTTTGTAAGCAGTTTTCTCAGGTTGTATGGGACTAAATTGGCTGAAATTAAGGAAAGGTGATAAGAAGCATGGTACAAATCGAAATCAGTTACAAATCTCCATAAAGTTGTATTTTAAGAAAAATTATGATTTTTATGGACGCTAATTTCAGACTTGGGTTCGAACTTTAGAAGCAGTTTTCTCAGTTTCTATGGGACCAAACTGGCTGAAATATTGGAATAGTGATAAGAATCGATATCCAAATTGAACTCAGTCACAAAATCTCCATAAAGTTGTATTTTTAGAAAAACCATCTTTTTTATGGAGGCTAATTGGAGACTTGGGTTCGAACTTTAGAAGCAGTTTTCTCAGGTTCTATGCGACCAAAATGGCTGAAATTTTTGAATAGTGATAAGAATCGATATCCAAATCGAACTCAGTTACAAAATCTCCATAAAGTTGTATTTTTAGGAAAATCATGATTTTTATGGACGCTAATTTCAGACATGGGTTCGAACTTTAGAAGCAGTTTTTTCAGGTTCTATGGGACCAAACTGGCTGAAATATTGGAATAAAGATAAGAATCGTTATCCAAATCTAACTCAGTCACAAAATCTCCATTAAGTTGTATTTTTAGAAAAACCATCTTTTTTATGGAGGCTAATTTGAGACTTGGGTACGAACTTTAGAAGCAGTTTTCTCAGGTTCTATGCAACCAAACTGGCTGAAATTTTGAAATAGTTATAAGAATCGCAATCCAAATCGAATTCAGTCACAAAATCTCCATAAAGTTCTTTTTTTAGAAAAACCATCTTTTTTATGGAGCCTAATTCCAGCCTTGGGTTCCAACTTTGTAAGCAGTTTTCTCAGGTTGTATGGGACATAATTGGCTGAAATTAAGGAAAGGTGATAAGAAGCATGGTACAAATCGAAATCAGTTACAAATCTCCATAAAGTTGTATTTTTAGAATAATTATGATTTTTATGGACGCTAATTTCAGACTTGGGTTCGAACTTTAGAAGCAGTTTTCTCAGTTTCTATGGGACCAAACTGGCTGAAATATTGGAATAGTGATAAGAATCGATATCCAAATTGAACTCAGTCACAAAATCTCCATAAAGTTGTATTTTTAGAAAAATCATGATTTTTATGGACGCTAATTTCAGACTTGGGTTCGAACTTTAGAAACAGTTTTCTCAGGTTCTATGGGACCAAACTGGCTGAAATATACGAATAGTGATAAGAATCGTTATCCAAATCGAACTCTGTCACAAAATCTCCATAAAGTTGTATTTTTAGAAAAACCATCTTTTTTATGGAGGCTAATTTGAGACTTGGGTTCGAACTTTAGAAGCAGTTTTCTCAGGTTCTATGCGACCAAACTGGCTGAAATTTTGAAATAGTGATAAGAATCGCTATCCAAATCGAATTCAGTCACAAAATCTCCATAAAAGTGAATTTTTTAAAAAATTATGATTTATATGGGCGCTTATTTCAGACTTGGGTTCTCGAACTCTAAAAGCAGTTTTCTCAGGTTCTAAGGGACCAAATTGGCTGAAATTTAGGAAAAGTTATAAGAAGCATGGTACAAATCGAAATCAGTCATAAAATCTCCATAAAAAAGTATTTTTAGAAAAATTATGATTTTTAGTGACGCAAATTTCAGACTTGGGTTCGAACTTTGCAAGCAGTTTTCTCAGGTTTTAAGGGACCAAACGGGCTGAAATATTGGAATAGTGATAAGAATCGTTATCCAAATCGAACTCAGTCAAAAAATCTTCATAAAGTTGTCTTTTTAGAAAAACCATCTTTTTTATGGAGCCTTATTTCAGCCTTGGGTTCGAACTTTGTAAGCAGTTTTCTCAGGTTGTATGGGACTAAATTGGCTGAAATTAAGGAAAAGTGATAAGAAGCATGGTACAAATCGAAATCAGTTACAAATCTCCATAAAGTTGTATTTTTAGAAAAATTATGATTTTTACTGACGCTAATTTCAGACTTGGGTTCGAACTTTAGAAGCAGTTTTCCCAGGTTCTATGTGACCAAACTGGCTGAAATTTCGAAATAGTCATAAGAATCGCTAACCAAATTGAATTCAGTCACAAAATCTCCATAAAATTTTATTTTAAGAAAAATTATTATTTTGATGGACGCTAATTTCAGACTTGGGTTCGAACTTTTGAAGCAGTTTTCTCAGGTTCTATGGACCAAATTGGCTGAAATTTAGGAAAAGTGATAAGAAGCATGGTACAAATCGAAATCATTCACAAAATCTCCATAAAGTTGTATTTTTAGAAAAATTAGGATTTTTAGTGACGCAAATTTCAGACTTGGGTTCGAACTTTGCAAGCAGTTTTCTCAGGTTTTATGGGACCAAACGGGCTGAAATATTGGAATAGTGATAAGAATCGTTATCCAAATCGAACTCAGTCACAAAATCTCCATTAAGTTGTATTTTTAGAAAAACCATCTTTTTTATTGAGCCTAATTTCAGCCTTGGGTTCGAACTTTGGAAGCAGTTTTTTCTGGTTTTAAGGAACCAAACGGGCTGAAATATTGGAATAGTGATAAGAATCGTTATCCAAATCGAACTCATTCAAAAAATCTTCATAAAGTTGTCTTTTTAGAAAAACCATCTTTTTATGGAGCCTTATTTCAGCCTTGGGTTCGAACTTTGTAAGCAGTTTCCTCAGGTTGTATGGGACTAAATTGGCTGAAATTAAGGAAAAGTGATAAGAAGCATGGTACAAATCGAAATCAGTTACAAATCTCCATTAAGTTGTATTTTTAGAAAAATTATGATTTTTACTGACGCTAATTTCAGACTTGGGTTCGAACTTTAGAAGCAGTTTTCTCAGGTTCTATGCGACCAAACTGGCTGAAATTTCGAAAAAGTCATAAGAATCGCTAACCAAATTGAATTCAGTCACAAAATCTCCATAAAGTTGTATTCTTAGAAAAATTTTAATTTTTTTGGACGCTAATTTCAGACTTGGGTTCGAACTTTGGAAGCAGTTTTCTCAGATTCTATGGGACGAAATTGGCTGAAATTTAGGAAAAGTGATAAGAAGGATGGTACAAATCGAAATCAGTCACAAAATCTCCATTAAATTGTATTTTTAGAAAAATCATGATTTTTACTGACGCTAATTTCAGACTTGGGTTCGAACTTTAGAAGCAGTTTTCTCAGGTTCTATGCGACCAAAATGGCTGAAATTTTTGAATAGTGATAAGAATCGATATCCAAATCGAACTCAGTTACAAAATCTCCATAAAGTTGTATTTTTCGAAAAATCATGATTTTTATGGACGCTAATTTCAGATTTGGGTTCGAACTTTAGAAGCAGTTTTCTCAGGTTCTATGGGACCAAACTGGCTGAAATATTGGAATAGTGATAAGAATCGCTATCCAAATCGAACTCAGTCATAAAATCTCCATAAAGTTGTATTTTTAGGAAAATCATGATTTTTATGGACGCTAATTTCAGATTTGGGTTCGAACTTTAGAAGCAGTTTTCTCAGGTTCTATGGGACCAAACTGGCTGAAATATTGGAATAGTGATAAGAATCGTTATCCTAATCGAACTCAGTCACAAAATCTCCATAAAGTTGTATTTTTAGAAAAACCATCTTTTTTATGGAGGCTAATTGGAGACTTGGGTTCGAACTTTAGAAGCAGTTTTCTCAGGTTCTATGCAACCAAACTGGCTGAAATTTTGTAATAGTGATAAGAATCGCTATCCAAATCGAACTCAGTCATAAAATCTCCATAAAGTTGTATTTTTAGGAAAATCATGATTTTTATGGACGCTAATTTCAGACATGGGTTCGAACTTTAGAAGCAGTTTTTTCAGGTTCTATGGGACCAAACTGGCTGAAATATTGGAATAAAGATAAGAATCGTTATCCAAATCTAACTCAGTCACAAAATCTCCATTAAGTTGTATTTTTAGAAAAACCATCTTTTTTATGGAGGCTAATTTGAGACTTGGGTACGAACTTTAGAAGCAGTTTTCTCAGGTTCTATGCAACCAAACTGGCTGAAATTTTGAAATAGTGATAAGAATCGCTATCCAAATCGAATTCAGTCACAAAATCTCCATAAAAGTGAATTTTTTAAAAAATTATGATTTATATGGGCGCTTATTTCAGACTTGGGTTCTCGAACTCTAAAAGCAGTTTTCTCAGGTTCTAAGGGACCAAATTGGCTGAAATTTAGGAAAAGTTATAAGAAGCATGGTACAAATCGAAATCAGTCATAAAATCTCCATAAAAAAGTATTTTTAGAAAAATTATGATTTTTAGTGACGCAAATTTCAGACTTGGGTTCGAACTTTGCAAGCAGTTTTCTCAGGTTTTAAGGGACCAAACGGGCTGAAATATTGGAATAGTGATAAGAATCGTTATCCAAATCGAACTCAGTCAAAAAATCTTCATAAAGTTGTCTTTTTAGAAAAACCATCTTTTTTATGGAGCCTTATTTCAGCCTTGGGTTCGAACTTTGTAAGCAGTTTTCTCAGGTTGTATGGGACTAAATTGGCTGAAATTAAGGAAAAGTGATAAGAAGCATGGTACAAATCGAAATCAGTTACAAATCTCCATAAAGTTGTATTTTTAGAAAAATTATGATTTTTACTGACGCTAATTTCAGACTTGGGTTCGAACTTTAGAAGCAGTTTTCCCAGGTTCTATGTGACCAAACTGGCTGAAATTTCGAAATAGTCATAAGAATCGCTAACCAAATTGAATTCAGTCACAAAATCTCCATAAAATTTTATTTTAAGAAAAATTATTATTTTGATGGACGCTAATTTCAGACTTGGGTTCGAACTTTTGAAGCAGTTTTCTCAGGTTCTATGGACCAAATTGGCTGAAATTTAGGAAAAGTGATAAGAAGCATGGTACAAATCGAAATCATTCACAAAATCTCCATAAAGTTGTATTTTTAGAAAAATTAGGATTTTTAGTGACGCAAATTTCAGACTTGGGTTCGAACTTTGCAAGCAGTTTTCTCAGGTTTTATGGGACCAAACGGGCTGAAATATTGGAATAGTGATAAGAATCGTTATCCAAATCGAACTCAGTCACAAAATCTCCATTAAGTTGTATTTTTAGAAAAACCATCTTTTTTATTGAGCCTAATTTCAGCCTTGGGTTCGAACTTTGGAAGCAGTTTTTTCAGGTTTTAAGGAACCAAACGGGCTGAAATATTGGAATAGTGATAAGAATCGTTATCCAAATCGAACTCAGTCAAAAAATCTTCATAAAGTTGTCTTTTTAGAAAAACCATCTTTTTATGGAGCCTTATTTCAGCCTTGGGTTCGAACTTTGTAAGCAGTTTCCTGAGGTTGTATGGGACTAAATTGGCTGAAATTAAGGAAAAGTGATAAGAAGCATGGTACAAATCGAAATCAGTTACAAATCTCCATTAAGTTGTATTTTTAGAAAAATTATGATTTTTACTGACGCTAATTTCAGACTTGGGTTCGAACTTTAGAAGCAGTTTTCTCAGGTTCTATGCGACCAAACTGGCTGAAATTTCGAAAAAGTCATAAGAATCGCTAACCAAATTGAATTCAGTCACAAAATCTCCATAAAGTTGTATTCTTAGAAAAATTTTAATTTTTTTGGACGCTAATTTCAGACTTGGGTTCGAACTTTGGAAGCAGTTTTCTCAGATTCTATGGGACGAAATTGGCTGAAATTTAGGAAAAGTGATAAGAAGCATGGTACAAATCGAAATCAGTCACAAAATCTCCATAAAATTGTATTTTTAGAAAAATCATGATTTTTACTGACGCTAATTTCAGACTTGGGTTCGAACTTTAGAAGCAGTTTTCTCAGGTTCTATGCGACCAAAATGGCTGAAATTTTTGAATAGTGATAAGAATCGATATCCAAATCGAACTCAGTTACAAAATCTCCATAAAGTTGTATTTTTCGAAAAATCATGATTTTTGTGGACGCTAATTTCAGATTTGGGTTCGAACTTTAGAAGCAGTTTTCTCAGGTTCTATGGGACCAAACTGGCTGAAATATTGGAATAGTGATAAGAATCGTTATCCTAATCGAACTCAGTCACAAAATCTCCATAAAGTTATATTTTTAGAAAAACCATCTTTTTTATGGAGGCTAATTGGAGACTTGGGTTCGAACTTTAGAAGCAGTTTTCTCAGGTTCTATGCAACCAAACTGGCTGAAATTTTAAAATAGTGATAAGAATCGCTATCCAAATCGAATTCAGTCACAAAATCTCCATAAAGTTGTCTTTTTAGAAAAATTATTATTCTTATGGACGCTTATTTCAGACTTGGGTTCGAAATTTGGAAGCAGTTTTCTCAGGTTCTATGGGACCAAACTGGCTGAAATTTTGTAATAGTGATAAGAATCGCTATCCAAATCGAACTCAGTCACAAAATCTCCATAAAGTTGTAGAAAAATTATGATTTTTATGGACGCAAATTTCAGACTTGGGTTCAAACTTTAGAAGCCATTTTCTCAGGTTCTATGGAACCAAACGGGCTGAAATATTGGAATAGTGATAAGAATCTTTATCCAAATCGAACTCAGTCACAAAATCTTCATAAAGTTGTCTTTTTAGAAAAACCATCTTTTTTATGGAGCCTAATTTCAGCCTTGGGTTCGCATTTTGTAAGCAGTTTTCTCAGGTTGTATGGGACTAAATTAGCTGAAATTTGGGAAAAGTGATTAGAAGCATGGTACAAATCAAAATCAGTCATAAAGTTGTATTTTAAGAAAAATCATGATTTTTACTGACGCTAATTTCAGACTTGGGTTCGAACTTAAGAAGCAGTTTTCTCAGGTTCTATGCGACCAAACTGGCTGAAATTTCGAAATAGTCATAAGAATCGCTAACCAAATTGAATTCAGTCACAAAATCTCCATAAAATTGTATTTTTAGAAAAATTATTATTTTTATGGACGCTAATTTCAGACTTGGGTTCGAACTTTTGAAGCAGTTTTCTCAGGTTCTATGGACCAAATTGGCTGAAATTTAGGAAAAGTGATAAGAAGCATGGTACAAATCGAAATCATTCACAAAATCTCCATAAAGTTGTATTTTTAGAAAAATTATTATGTTTAGTGACGCAAATTTCAGACTTGGGTTCGAACTTTGCAAGCAGTTTTCTCAGGTTTTATGGGACCAAACGGGCTGAAATATTGGAATAGTGATAAGAATCGTTATCCAAATCGAACTCAGTCACAAAATCTCCATTAAGTTGTATTTTAAAAAAACCATCTTTTTTATTGAGCCTAATTTCAGCCTTGGGTTCGAACTTTGGAAGCAGTTTTTTCAGGTTTTAAGGGACCAAACGGGCTGAAATATTGGAATAGTGATAAGAATCGTTATCTAAATCGAACTCAGTCTAAAAATCTTCATAAAGTTGTATTTTAAGAAAAACCATCTTTTTTATGGAGCCTAATTTCAGCCTTGGGTTCGAACTTGGGAAGCAGTTTTCTCAGGTTCTATGGGACCAAACTGGCTGAAATTTTCTAATATTGATAAGAATCGCTAACCAAATTGAATTCAGTCACAAAATCTCCATAAAAAGGTATTTTTAGAAAATTTTTAATTTTTTTGGACGCTAATTTCAGACTTGGGTTCGAACTTTGGAAGCAGTTTTCTCAGGTTCTATGGGACCAAATTGGCTGAAATTTAGGAAAAGTGATAAGAAGCATGGTACAAATCGAAATCAGTCATAAAGTTGTATTTTTAGAAAAATCATGATTTTTACTGACGCTAATTTCAGACTTGGGTTCGAACTTTAGAAGCAGTTTTTTCAGGTTCTATGCGACCAAACTGGCTGAAATTTTGAAATAGTGATAAGAATCGCTATCCAAATCAAATTCAGTCACAAAATCTCCATAATGTTGTATTTTTTAAATAAATTATGATTTTTATGGACGCTAATTTCAGACTTGGGTTCTCGAACTTTGGAAGCAGTTTTCTCAGGTTCTATGGGACCAAATTGGCTGAAATTTAGGAAAAGTGATTAGAAGCATGGTACAAATCGAAATCTCCATAAAGTTGTATTTTTAGAAAAATCATGATTTTTATGGACGATAATTTCAGACCTGGGTTCGAACTTAAGAAGCAGTTTTCTCAGGTTCTATGGGACCAAACTGGCTGAAATATTGGAGTAGTGATAAGAATCGTTATCCAAATCGAACTCAGTAACAAAATCTCCATTAAGTTGTATTTTAAGAAAAACCATCTTTTTTATTGAGCCTAATTTCAGCCTTGGGTTCGAACTTTGGAAGCAGTTTTTTCAGGTTTTAAGGGACCAAACGGGCTGAAATATTGGAATAGTGATAAGAATCGTTATCCAAATCGAACTCAGTCAAAAAATCTTCATAAAGTTGTATTTTAAGAAAAACCATCTTTTTTATGGAGCCTAATTTCAGCCTTGGGTTCGAACTTGGGAAGCAGTTTTCTCAGGTTCTATGGGACCAAACTGGCTGAAATATTGGAATAGTGATAAGAATCGTTATCCTAATCGAACTCAGTCACAAAATCTCCATAAAGTTGTATTTTTAGAAAAACCATCTTTTTTATGGAGGCTAATTGGAGACTTGGGTTCGAACTTTAGAAGCAGTTTTCTCAGGTTCTATGCAACCAAACTGGCTGAAATTTTAAAATAGTGATAAGAATCGCTATCCAAATCGAATTCAGTCACAAAATCTCCATAAAGTTGTCTTTTTAGAAAAATTATTATTCTTATGGACGCTTATTTCAGACTTGGGTTCGAAATTTGGAAGCAGTTTTCTCAGGTTCTATGGGACCAAACTGGCTGAAATTTTGTAATAGTGATAAGAATCGCTATCCAAATCGAACTCAGTCACAAAATCTCCATAAAGTTGTAGAAAAATTATGATTTTTATGGACGCAAATTTCAGACTTGGGTTCAAACTTTAGAAGCCATTTTCTCAGGTTCTATGGAACCAAACGGGCTGAAATATTGGAATAGTGATAAGAATCTTTATCCAAATCGAACTCAGTCACAAAATCTTCATAAAGTTGTCTTTTTAGAAAAACCATCTTTTTTATGGAGCCTAATTTCAGCCTTGGGATCGCATTTTGTAAGCAATTTTCTCAGGTTGTATGGGACTAAATTGGCTGAAATTTGGGAAAAGTGATTAGAAGCATGGTACAAATCAAAATCAGTCATAAAGTTGTATTTTAAGAAAAATCATGATTTTTACTGACGCTAATTTCAGACTTGGGTTCGAACTTAAGAAGCAGTTTTCTCAGGTTCTATGCGACCAAACTGGCTGAAATTTCGAAATAGTCATAAGAATCGCTAACCAAATTGAATTCAGTCACAAAATCTCCATAAAATTGTATTTTTAGAAAAATTATTATTTTTATGGACGCTAATTTCAGACTTGGGTTCGAACTTTTGAAGCAGTTTTCTCAGGTTCTATGTACCAAATTGGCTGAAATTTAGGAAAAGTGATAAGAAGCATGGTACAAATCGAAATCATTCACAAAATCTCCATAAAGTTGTATTTTTAGAAAAATTATGATGTTTAGTGACGCAAATTTCAGACTTGGGTTCGAACTTTGCAAGCAGTTTTCTCAGGTTTTATGGGACCAAACGGGCTGAAATATTGGAATAGTGATAAGAATCGTTATCCAAATCGAACTCAGTCACAAAATCTCCATTAAGTTGTATTTTAAAAAAACCATCTTTTTTATTGAGCCTAATTTCAGCCTTGGGTTCGAACTTTGGAAGCAGTTTTTTCAGGTTTTAAGGGACCAAACGGGCTGAAATATTGGAATAGTGATAAGAATCGTTATCTAAATCGAACTCAGTCTAAAAATCTTCATAAAGTTGTATTTTAAGAAAAACCATCTTTTTTATGGAGCCTAATTTCAGCCTTGGGTTCGAACTTGGGAAGCAGTTTTCTCAGGTTCTATGGGACCAAACTGGCTGAAATTTTCTAATATTGATAAGAATCGCTAACCAAATTGAATTCAGTCACAAAATCTCCATAAAAAGGTATTTTTAGAAAATTTTTAATTTTTTTGGACGCTAATTTCAGACTTGGGTTCGAACTTTGGAAGCAGTTTTCTCAGGTTCTATGGGACCAAATTGGCTGAAATTTAGGAAAAGTGATAAGAAGCATGGTACAAATCGAAATCAGTCATAAAGTTGTATTTTTAGAAAAATCATGATTTTTACTGACGCTAATTTCAGACTTGGGTTCGAACTTTAGAAGCAGTTTTTTCAGGTTCTATGCGACCAAACTGGCTGAAATTTTGAAATAGTGATAAGAATCGCTATCCAAATCAAATTCAGTCACAAAATCTCCATAATGTTGTATTTTTAAATAAATTATGATTTTTATGGACGCTAATTTCAGACTTGGGTTCTCGAACTTTGGAAGCAGTTTTCTCAGGTTCTATGGGACCAAGTTGGCTGAAATTTAGGAAAAGTGATTAGAAGCATGGTACAAATCGAAATCAGTCATAAAGTTGTATTTTTAGAAAAATCATGATTTTTACTGACGCTAATTTCAGACTTGGGTTCGAACTTTAGAAGCAGTTTTCTCTGGTTCTATGCGACCAAAATGGCTGAAATTTTTGAATAGTGATAAGAATCGATATCCAAATCGAACTCAGTTACAAAATCTCCATAAAGTTGTATTTTTAGAAAAATCATGATTTTTATGGACGCTAATTTCAGACTTGGGTTCGAACTTTAGAAGCAGTTTTCTCAGGTTCTATGGGACCAAACTGGCTGAAATATTGGAATAGTGATAAGAATCGTTATCCAAATCGAACTCAGTCACAAAATCTCCATAAAGTTGTATTTTTAGAAAAACCATCTTTTTTATGGAGGCTAATTTGAGACTTGGGTTCGAACTTTAGAAGCAGTTTTCTCAGGTTCAATGCAACCAAACTGGCTGAAATTTTGAAATAGTGATAAGAATCGCTATCCAAATCGAATTCAGTCACAAAATCTCCATAAACTTGTCTTTTTAGAAAAACCATATTTTTTATGGAGCCTAATTCCAGCCTTGGGTTCGAACTTTGGAAGCAGTTTTATCAGGTTTTAAGGGACCAAACGGGCTGAAATATTGGAATAGTGATAAGAATCGTTATCCAAATCGAACTCAGTCAAAAAATCTTCATAAAAATGTCTTTTTAGAATAACCATCTTTTTTATGGAGCCTTATTTCAGCCTTGGGTTCGAACTTTGTAAGCAGTTTTCTCAGGTTGTATGGGACTAAATTGGCTGAAATTAAGGAAAAGTGATAAGAAGCATGGGACAAATCGAAATCAGTTACAAATCTCCATAAAGTTGTATTTTTAGAAAAATTATGATTTTTATGGACGCAAATTTCAGACTTGGGTTCGAACTTTGAAAGCAGTTTTCTCAGGTTTTATGGGACCAAACGGGCTGAAATATTGGAATAGTGATAAGAATCGTTAACCAAATCGAACTCAGTCACAAAATCTTCATAAAGTTTTATTTTAAGAAAAACCATCTTTTTTATGGAGCCTAATTTCAGCCTTGGGTTCAAATTTGGGAAGCAGTTTTCTCAGGTTCTATGGGACCAAACTGGCTGAAATTTTCTAATATTGATAAGAATCGCTAACCAAATTGAATTCAGTCACAAAATCTCCATAAATATGTATTTTTAGAAAATTTTTAATTTTTTTGGACGCTAATTTCAGACTTGGGTTCGAACTTTGGAAGCAGTTTTCTCAGGTTCTATGGGACCAAATTGGCTGAAATTTAGGAAAAGTGATAAGAAGCATGGTACAAATCGAAATCAGTCACAAAATCTCCATAAAATTGTATTTTTAGAAAAATTATTATTTTTATGGACGCTTATATCAGACTTGGGTTCGAAATTTGGAAGCAGTTTTCTCAGGTTCTATGGGACCAAACTGGCTGAAATTTTGTAATAGTGATAAGAATCGCAATCAAAATCGAACTCAGTCACAAAATCTCCATAGAGTCGTATTTTTAGAAAAATTATGATTTTTATGGACGCTAATTTCAGACTTGGGTTCGAACTTTAAAAGCAGTTTTCTCAGGTTCTATGCGACCAAACTGGCTGAAATTTCGAAATAGTCATAAGAATCGCTAACCAAATTGAATTCAGTCACAAAATCTCCATAAAATTTTATTTTAAGAAAAATTATTATTTTGATGGACGCTAATTTCAGACTTGGGTTCGAACTTTTGAAGCAGTTTTGTCAGGTTCTATGGACCAAATTGGCTGAAATTTAGGAAAAGTTATTAGAAGCATGGTACAAATTGAAATCAGTCATAAAATCTCCATAAAAATGTATTTTTAGAAAAATTATGATTTTTAGTGACGCAAATTTCAGACTTGGGTTCGAACTTTGCAAGCAGTTTTCTCAGGTTTTAAGGGACCAAACGGGCTGAAATATTGGAATAGTGATAAGAATCGTTATCCAAATCGAACTCAGTCAAAAATTCTCATAAAGTTGTCTTTTTAGAAAAACCATCTTTTTTATGGAGCCTTATTTCAGCCTTGGGTTCGAACTTTGTAAGCAGTTTTCTCAGGTTGTATGGGACTAAATTGGCAGAAATTAAGGAAAAGTGATAAGAAGCATGGTACAAATCGAAATCAGTTACAAATCTCCATAAAGTTGTATTTTTAGAAAAATTATGAATTTTATGGACGCTAATTTCAGACTTGGGTTCGAAATTTAGAAGCAGTTTTCTCAGGTTCTTTGCGACCAAACTGGCTGAAATTTCGAAATAGTCATAAGAATCGCTAACCAAATTGAATTCAGTCACAAAATCTCCATAAAATTTTATTTTAAGAAAAATTATTATTTTGATGGACGCTAATTTCAAACTTGGGTTCGAACTTTTGAAGCAGTTTTGTCAGGTTCTATGGACCAAATAGGCTGAAATTTAGGAAAAAGGATAAGAAGCATGGTACAAATCGAAATCATTCACAAAATCTCCATAAAGTTGTATTTTTAGAAAAATTATGATTTTTAGTGACCCAAATTTCAGACTTGGGTTCGAACTTTGCAAGCAGTTTTCTCAGGTTTTAAGGGACCAAACGGGCTGAAATATTGGAATAGTGATAAGAATCGTTATCCAAATCGAACTCAGTCACAAAATCTCCATAAAGTTGTATTTTTAGAAAAACCATCTTTTTTATGGAGGCTAATTGGAGACTTGGGTTCGAACTTTAGAAGCAGTTTTCTCAGGTTCTATGCGACCAAAATGGCTGAAATTTTTGAATAGTGATAAGAATCGATATCCAAATCGAACTCAGTTACAAAATCTCCATAAAAGTGTATTTTTAGGAAAATCATGATTTTTATGGACGCTAATTTCAGACATGGGTTCGAACTTTAGAAGCAGTTTTTTCAGGTTCTATGGGACCAAACTGGCTGAAATATTGGAATAAAGATAAGAATCGTTATCCAAATCTAACTCAGTCACAAAATCTCCATTAAGTTGTATTTTTAGAAAAACCATCTTTTTTATGGAGGCTAATTTGAGACTTGGGTACGAACTTTAGAAGCAGTTTTCTCAGGTTCTATGCAACCAAACTGGCTGAAATTTTGAAATAGTGATAAGAATCGCTATCCAAATCGAATTCAGTCACAAAATCTCCATAAAGTTCTTTTTTTAGAAAAACCATCTTTTTTATGGAGCCTAATTCCAGCCTTGGGTTCCAACTTTGTAAGCAGTTTTCTCAGGTTGTATGGGACAAAATTGGCTGAAATTAAGGAAAGGTGATAAGAAGCATGGTACAAATCGAAATCAGTTACAAATCTCCATAAAGTTGTATTTTTAGAAAAATTATGATTTTTATGGACGCTAATTTCAGACTTGGGTTCGAACTTTAGAAGCAGTTTTCTCAGTTTCTATGGGACCAAACTGGCTGAAATATTGGAATAGTGATAAGAATCGATATCCAAATTGAACTCAGTCACAAAATCTCCATAAAGTTGTATTTTTAGAAAAATCATGATTTTTATGGACGCTAATTTCAGACTTGGGTTCGAACTTTAGAAACAGTTTTCTCAAGTTCTATGGGACCAAACTGGCTGAAATATACGAATAGTGATAAGAATCGTTATCCAAATCGAACTCTGTCACAAAATCTCCATAAAGTTGTATTTTTAGAAAAACCATCTTTTTTATGGAGGCTAATTTGAGACTTGGGTTCGAACTTTAGAAGCAGTTTTCTCAGGTTCTATGCGACCAAACTGGCTGAAATTTTGAAATAGTGATAAGAATCGCTATCCAAATCGAATTCAGTCACAAAATCTCCATAAAAGTGAATTTTTTAAAAAATTATGATTTATATGGGCGCTTATTTCAGACTTGGGTTCTCGAACTCTAAAAGCAGTTTTCTCAGGTTCTAAGGGACCAAATTGGCTGAAATTTAGGAAAAGTTATAAGAAGCATGGTACAAATCGAAATCAGTCATAAAATCTCCATAAAAAAGTATTTTTAGAAAAATTATGATTTTTAGTGACGCAAATTTCAGACTTGGGTTCGAACTTTGCAAGCAGTTTTCTCAGGTTTTAAGGGACCAAACGGGCTGAAATATTGGAATAGTGATAAGAATCGTTATCCAAATCGAACTCAGTCAAAAAATCTTCATAAAGTTGTCTTTTTAGAAAAACCATCTTTTTTATGGAGCCTTATTTCAGCCTTGGGTTCGAACTTTGTAAGCAGTTTTCTCAGGTTGTATGGGACTAAATTGGCTGAAATTAAGGAAAAGTGATAAGAAGCATGGTACAAATCGAAATCAGTTACAAATCTCCATAAAGTTGTATTTTTAGAAAAAATATGATTTTTACTGACGCTAATTTCAGACTTGGGTTCGAACTTTAGAAGCAGTTTTCCCAGGTTCTATGTGACCAAACTGGCTGAAATTTCGAAATAGTCATAAGAATCGCTAACCAAATTGAATTCAGTCACAAAATCTCCATAAAATTTTATTTTAAGAAAAATTATTATTTTGATGGACGCTAATTTCAGACTTGGGTTCGAACTTTTGAAGCAGTTTTCTCAGGTTCTATGGACCAAATTGGCTGAAATTTAGGAAAAGTGATAAGAAGCATGGTACAAATCGAAATCATTCACAAAATCTCCATAAAGTTGTATTTTTAGAAAAATTAGGATTTTTAGTGACGCAAATTTCAGACTTGGGTTCGAACTTTGCAAGCAGTTTTCTCAGGTTTTAAGGGACCAAACGGGCTGAAATATTGGAATAGTGATAAGAATCGTTATCCAAATCGAACTCAGTCACAAAATCTCCATTAAGTTGTATTTTTAGAAAAACCATCTTTTTTATTGAGCCTAATTTCAGCCTTGGGTTCGAACTTTGGAAGCAGTTTTTTCTGGTTTTAAGGAACCAAACGGGCTGAAATATTGGAATAGTGATAAGAATCGTTATCCAAATCGAACTCATTCAAAAAATCTTCATAAAGTTGTCTTTTTAGAAAAACCATCTTTTTATGGAGCCTTATTTCAGCCTTGGGTTCGAACTTTGTAAGCAGTTTCCTCAGGTTGTATGGGACTAAATTGGCTGAAATTAAGGAAAAGTGATAAGAAGCATGGTACAAATCGAAATCAGTTACAAATCTCCATTAAGTTGTATTTTTAGAAAAATTATGATTTTTACTGACGCTAATTTCAGACTTGGGTTCGAACTTTAGAAGCAGTTTTCTCAGGTTCTATGCGACCAAACTGGCTGAAATTTCGAAAAAGTCATAAGAATCGCTAACCAAATTGAATTCAGTCACAAAATCTCCATAAAGTTGTATTCTTAGAAAAATTTTAATTTTTTTGGACGCTAATTTCAGACTTGGGTTCGAACTTTGGAAGCAGTTTTCTCAGATTCTATGGGACGAAATTGGCTGAAATTTAGGAAAAGTGATAAGAAGGATGGTACAAATCGAAATCAGTCACAAAATCTCCATTAAATTGTATTTTTAGAAAAATCATGATTTTTACTGACGCTAATTTCAGACTTGGGTTCGAACTTTAGAAGCAGTTTTCTCAGGTTCTATGCGACCAAAATGGCTGAAATTTTTGAATAGTGATAAGAATCGATATCCAAATCGAACTCAGTTACAAAATCTCCATAAAGTTGTATTTTTCGAAAAATCATGATTTTTATGGACGCTAATTTCAGATTTGGGTTCGAACTTTAGAAGCAGTTTTCTCAGGTTCTATGGGACCAAACTGGCTGAAATATTGGAATAGTGATAAGAATCGTTATCCTAATCGAACTCAGTCACAAAATCTCCATAAAGTTGTATTTTTAGAAAAACCATCTTTTTTATGGAGGCTAATTGGAGACTTGGGTTCGAACTTTAGAAGCAGTTTTCTCAGGTTCTATGCAACCAAACTGGCTGAAATTTTGTAATAGTGATAAGAATCGCTATCCAAATCGAACTCAGTCATAAAATCTCCATAAAGTTGTAGAAAAATTATGATTTTTATGGACGCAAATTTCAGACTTGGGTTCAAACTTTAGAAGCCATTTTCTCAGGTTCTATGGAACCAAACGGGCTGAAATATTGGAAAAGTTATAAGAAGCATGGTACAAATCGAAATCAGTCATAAAATCTCCATAAAAAAGTATTTTTAGAAAAATTATGATTTTTAGTGACGCAAATTTCAGACTTGGGTTCGAACTTTGCAAGCAGTTTTCTCAGGTTTTAAGGGACCAAACGGGCTGAAATATTGGAATAGTGATAAGAATCGTTATCCAAATCGAACTCAGTCAAAAAATCTTCATAAAGTTGTCTTTTTAGAAAAACCATCTTTTTTATGGAGCCTTATTTCAGCCTTGGGTTCGAACTTTGTAAGCAGTTTTCTCAGGTTGTATGGGACTAAATTGGCTGAAATTAAGGAAAAGTGATAAGAAGCATGGTACAAATCGAAATCAGTTACAAATCTCCATAAAGTTGTATTTTTAGAAAAATTATGATTTTTACTGACGCTAATTTCAGACTTGGGTTCGAACTTTAGAAGCAGTTTTCCCAGGTTCTATGTGACCAAACTGGCTGAAATTTCGAAATAGTCATAAGAATCGCTAACCAAATTGAATTCAGTCACAAAATCTCCATAAAATTTTATTTTAAGAAAAATTATTATTTTGATGGACGCTAATTTCAGACTTGGGTTCGAACTTTTGAAGCAGTTTTCTCAGGTTCTATGGACCAAATTGGCTGAAATTTAGGAAAAGTGATAAGAAGCATGGTACAAATCGAAATCATTCACAAAATCTCCATAAAGTTGTATTTTTAGAAAAATTAGGATTTTTAGTGACGCAAATTTCAGACTTGGGTTCGAAATTTGCAAGCAGTTTTCTCAGGTTTTATGGGACCAAACGGGCTGAAATATTGGAATAGTGATAAGAATCGTTATCCAAATCGAACTCAGTCACAAAATCTCCATTAAGTTGTATTTTTAGAAAAACCATCTTTTTTATTGAGCCTAATTTCAGCCTTGGGTTCGAACTTTGGAAGCAGTTTTTTCAGGTTTTAAGGAACCAAACGGGCTGAAATATTGGAATAGTGATAAGAATCGTTATCCAAATCGAACTCAGTCAAAAAATCTTCATAAAGTTGTCTTTTTAGAAAAACCATCTTTTTATGGAGCCTTATTTCAGCCTTGGGTTCGAACTTTGTAAGCAGTTTCCTGAGGTTGTATGGGACTAAATTGGCTGAAATTAAGGAAAAGTGATAAGAAGCATGGTACAAATCGAAATCAGTTACAAATCTCCATTAAGTTGTATTTTTAGAAAAATTATGATTTTTACTGACGCTAATTTCAGACTTGGGTTCGAACTTTAGAAGCAGTTTTCTCAGGTTCTATGCGACCAAACTGGCTGAAATTTTGAAATAGTGATAAGAATCGCTATCCAAATCGAATTCAGTCACAAAATCTCCATAAAAGTGAATTTTTTAAAAAATTATGATTTATATGGGCGCTTATTTCAGACTTGGGTTCTCGAACTCTAAAAGCAGTTTTCTCAGGTTCTAAGGGACCAAATTGGCTGAAATTTAGGAAAAGTTATAAGAAGCATGGTACAAATCGAAATCAGTCATAAAATCTCCATAAAAAAGTATTTTTAGAAAAATTATGATTTTTAGTGACGCAAATTTCAGACTTGGGTTCGAACTTTGCAAGCAGTTTTCTCAGGTTTTAAGGGACCAAACGGGCTGAAATATTGGAATAGTGATAAGAATCGTTATCCAAATCTAACTCAGTCAAAAAATCTTCATAAAGTTGTCTTTTTAGAAAAACCATCTTTTTTATGGAGCCTTATTTCAGCCTTGGGTTCGAACTTTGTAAGCAGTTTTCTCAGGTTGTATGGGACTAAATTGGCTGAAATTAAGGAAAAGTGATAAGAAGCATGGTACAAATCGAAATCAGTTACAAATCTCCATAAAGTTGTATTTTTAGAAAAATTATGATTTTTACTGACGCTAATTTCAGACTTGGGTTCGAACTTTAGAAGCAGTTTTCCCAGGTTCTATGTGACCAAACTGGCTGAAATTTCGAAATAGTCATAAGAATCGCTAACCAAATTGAATTCAGTCACAAAATCTCCATAAAATTTTATTTTAAGAAAAATTATTATTTTGATGGACGCTAATTTCAGACTTGGGTTCGAACTTTTGAAGCAGTTTTCTCAGGTTCTATGGACCAAATTGGCTGAAATTTAGGAAAAGTGATAAGAAGCATGGTACAAATCGAAATCATTCACAAAATCTCCATAAAGTTGTATTTTTAGAAAAATTAGGATTTTTAGTGACGCAAATTTCAGACTTGGGTTCGAACTTTGCAAGCAGTTTTCTCAGGTTTTATGGGACCAAACGGGCTGAAATATTGGAATAGTGATAAGAATCGTTATCCAAATCGAACTCAGTCACAAAATCTCCATTAAGTTGTATTTTTAGAAAAACCATCTTTTTTATTGAGCCTAATTTCAGCCTTGGGTTCGAACTTTGGAAGCAGTTTTTTCTGGTTTTAAGGAACCAAACGGGCTGAAATATTGGAATAGTGATAAGAATCGTTATCCAAATCGAACTCATTCAAAAAATCTTCATAAAGTTGTCTTTTTAGAAAAACCATCTTTTTATGGAGCCTTATTTCAGCCTTGGGTTCGAACTTTGTAAGCAGTTTCCTCAGGTTGTATGGGACTAAATTGGCTGAAATTAAGGAAAAGTGATAAGAAGCATGGTACAAATCGAAATCAGTTACAAATCTCCATAAAGTTGTATTTTGAGAAAAATTATGATTTTTATGGACGCTAATTTCAGACTTGGGTTCGAAATTTAGAAGCAGTTTTCTCAGGTTCTATGCGACCAAACTGGCTGAAATTTCGAAATAGTCATAAGAATCGCTAACCAAATTGAATTCAGTCACAAAATCTCCATAAAATTTTATTTTAAGAAAAATTATTATTTTGATGGACGCTAATTTCAGACTTGGGTTCGAACTTTTGAAGCAGTTTTGTCAGGTTCTATGGACCAAATAGGCTGAAATTTAGGAAAAAGGATAAGAAGCATGGTACAAATCGAAATCATTCACAAAATCTCCATAGTGTTGTATTTTTAGAAAAATTATGATTTTTAGTGACCCAAATTTCAGACTTGGGTTCGAACTTTGCAAGCAGTTTTCTCAGGTTTTAAGGGACCAAACGGGCTGAAATATTGGAATAGTGATAAGAATCGTTATCCAAATCGAACTCAGTCACAAAATCTCCATAAAGTTGTATTTTTAGAAAAACCATCTTTTTTATGGAGGCTAATTGGAGACTTGGGTTCGAACTTTAGAAGCAGTTTTCTCAGGTTCTATGCGACCAAAATGGCTGAAATTTTTGAATAGTGATAAGAATCGATATCCAAATCGAACTCAGTTACAAAATCTCCATAAAGTTGTATTTTTAGGAAAATCATGATTTTTATGGACGCTAATTTCAGACATGGGTTCGAACTTTAGAAGCAGTTTTTTCAGGTTCTATGGGACCAAACTGGCTGAAATATTGGAATAAAGATAAGAATCGTTATCCAAATCTAACTCAGTCACAAAATCTCCATTAAGTTGTATTTTTAGAAAAACCATCTTTTTTATGGAGGCTAATTTGAGACTTGGGTACGAACTTTAGAAGCAGTTTTCTCAGGTTCTATGCAACCAAACTGGCTGAAATTTTGAAATAGTGATAAGAATCGCTATCCAAATCGAATTCAGTCACAAAATCTCCATAAAGTTCTTTTTTTAGAAAAACCATCTTTTTTATGGAGCCTAATTCCAGCCTTGGGTTCCAACTTTGTAAGCAGTTTTCTCAGGTTGTATGGGACTAAATTGGCTGAAATTAGGGAAAGGTGATAAGAAGCATGGTACAAATCGAAATCAGTTACAAATCTCCATAAAGTTGTATTTTTAGAAAAATTATGATTTTTATGGACGCTAATTTCAGACTTGGGTTCGAACTTTAGAAGCAGTTTTCTCAGTTTCTATGGGACCAAACTGGCTGAAATATTGGAATAGTGATAAGAATCGATATCCAAATTGAACTCAGTCACAAAATCTCCATAAAGTTGTATTTTTAGAAAAATCATGATTTTTATGGACGCTAATTTCAGACTTGGGTTCGAACTTTAGAAACAGTTTTCTCAGGTTCTATGGGACCAAACTGGCTGAAATATACGAATAGTGATAAGAATCGTTATCCAAATCGAACTCTGTCACAAAATCTCCATAAAGTTGTATTTTTAGAAAAACCATCTTTTTTATGGAGGCTAATTTGAGACTTGGGTTCGAACTTTAGAAGCAGTTTTCTCAGGTTCTATGCGACCAAACTGGCTGAAATTTTGAAATAGTGATAAGAATCGCTATCCAAATCGAATTCAGTCACAAAATCTCCATAAAAGTGAATTTTTTAAAAAATTATGATTTATATGGGCGCTTATTTCAGACTTGGGTTCTCGAACTCTAAAAGCAGTTTTCTCAGGTTCTAAGGGACCAAATTGGCTGAAATTTAGGAAAAGTTATAAGAAGCATGGTACAAATCGAAATCAGTCATAAAATCTCCATAAAAAATTATTTTTAGAAAAATTATGATTTTTAGTGACGCAAATTTCAGACTTGGGTTCGAACTTTGCAAGCAGTTTTCTCAGGTTTTAAGGGACCAAACGGGCTGAAATATTGGAATAGTGATAAGAATCGTTATCCAAATCGAACTCAGTCAAAAAATCTTCATAAAGTTGTCTTTTTAGAAAAACCATCTTTTTTATGGAGCCTTATTTCAGCCTTGGGTTCGAACTTTGTAAGCAGTTTTCTCAGGTTGTATGGGACTAAATTGGCTGAAATTAAGGAAAAGTGATAAGAAGCATGGTACAAATCGAAATCAGTTACAAATCTCCATAAAGTTGTATTTTTAGAAAAATTATGATTTTTACTGACGCTAATTTCAGACTTGGGTTCGAACTTTAGAAGCAGTTTTCCCAGGTTCTATGTGACCAAACTGGCTGAAATTTCGAAATAGTCATAAGAATCGCTAACCAAATTGAATTCAGTCACAAAATCTCCATAAAATTTTATTTTAAGAAAAATTATTATTTTGATGGACGCTAATTTCAGACTTGGGTTCGAACTTTTGAAGCAGTTTTCTCAGGTTCTATGGACCAAATTGGCTGAAATTTAGGAAAAGTGATAAGAAGCATGGTACAAATCGAAATCATTCACAAAATCTCCATAAAGTTGTATTTTTAGAAAAATTAGGATTTTTAGTGACGCAAATTTCAGACTTGGGTTCGAACTTTGCAAGCAGTTTTCTCAGGTTTTATGGGACCAAACGGGCTGAAATATTGGAATAGTGATAAGAATCGTTATCCAAATCGAACTCAGTCACAAAATCTCCATTAAGTTGTATTTTTAGAAAAACCATCTTTTTTATTGAGCCTAATTTCAGCCTTGGGTTCGAACTTTGGAAGCAGTTTTTTCTGGTTTTAAGGAACCAAACGGGCTGAAATATTGGAATAGTGATAAGAATCGTTATCCAAATCGAACTCATTCAAAAAATCTTCATAAAGTTGTCTTTTTAGAAAAACCATCTTTTTATGGAGCCTTATTTCAGCCTTGGGTTCGAACTTTGTAAGCAGTTTCCTCAGGTTGTATGGGACTAAATTGGCTGAAATTAAGGAAAAGTGATAAGAAGCATGGTACAAATCGAAATCAGTTACAAATCTCCATTAAGTTGTATTTTTAGAAAAATTATGATTTTTATGGACGCTAATTTCAGACTTGGGTTCGAACTTTAGAAACAGTTTTCTCAGGTTCTATGGGACCAAACTGGCTGAAATATACGAATAGTGATAAGAATCGTTATCCAAATCGAACTCTGTCACAAAATCTCCATAAAGTTGTATTTTTAGAAAAACCATCTTTTTTATGGAGGCTAATTTGAGACTTGGGTTCGAACTTTAGAAGCAGTTTTCTCAGGTTCTATGCGACCAAACTGGCTGAAATTTTGAAATAGTGATAAGAATCGCTATCCAAATCGAATTCAGTCACAAAATCTCCATAAAAGTGAATTTTTTAAAAAATTATGATTTATATGGGCGCTTATTTCAGACTTGGGTTCTCGAACTCTAAAAGCAGTTTTCTCAGGTTCTAAGGGACCAAATTGGCTGAAATTTAGGAAAAGTTATAAGAAGCATGGTACAAATCGAAATCAGTCATAAAATCTCCATAAAAAATTATTTTTAGAAAAATTATGATTTTTAGTGACGCAAATTTCAGACTTGGGTTCGAACTTTGCAAGCAGTTTTCTCAGGTTTTAAGGGACCAAACGGGCTGAAATATTGGAATAGTGATAAGAATCGTTATCCAAATCGAACTCAGTCAAAAAATCTTCATAAAGTTGTCTTTTTAGAAAAACCATCTTTTTTATGGAGCCTTATTTCAGCCTTGGGTTCGAACTTTGTAAGCAGTTTTCTCAGGTTGTATGGGACTAAATTGGCTGAAATTAAGGAAAAGTGATAAGAAGCATGGTACAAATCGAAATCAGTTACAAATCTCCATAAAGTTGTATTTTTAGAAAAATTATGATTTTTACTGACGCTAATTTCAGACTTGGGTTCGAACTTTAGAAGCAGTTTTCCCAGGTTCTATGTGACCAAACTGGCTGAAATTTCGAAATAGTCATAAGAATCGCTAACCAAATTGAATTCAGTCACAAAATCTCCATAAAATTTTATTTTAAGAAAAATTATTATTTTGATGGACGCTAATTTCAGACTTGGGTTCGAACTTTTGAAGCAGTTTTCTCAGGTTCTATGGACCAAATTGGCTGAAATTTAGGAAAAGTGATAAGAAGCATGGTACAAATCGAAATCATTCACAAAATCTCCATAAAGTTGTATTTTTAGAAAAATTAGGATTTTTAGTGACGCAAATTTCAGACTTGGGTTCGAACTTTGCAAGCAGTTTTCTCAGGTTTTATGGGACCAAACGGGCTGAAATATTGGAATAGTGATAAGAATCGTTATCCAAATCGAACTCAGTCACAAAATCTCCATTAAGTTGTATTTTTAGAAAAACCATCTTTTTTATTGAGCCTAATTTCAGCCTTGGGTTCGAACTTTGGAAGCAGTTTTTTCTGGTTTTAAGGAACCAAACGGGCTGAAATATTGGAATAGTGATAAGAATCGTTATCCAAATCGAACTCATTCAAAAAATCTTCATAAAGTTGTCTTTTTAGAAAAACCATCTTTTTATGGAGCCTTATTTCAGCCTTGGGTTCGAACTTTGTAAGCAGTTTCCTCAGGTTGTATGGGACTAAATTGGCTGAAATTAAGGAAAAGTGATAAGAAGCATGGTACAAATCGAAATCAGTTACAAATCTCCATTAAGTTGTATTTTTAGAAAAATTATGATTTTTACTGACGCTAATTTCAGACTTGGGTTCGAACTTTAGAAGCAGTTTTCTCAGGTTCTATGCGACCAAACTGGCTGAAATTTCGAAAAAGTCATAAGAATCGCTAACCAAATTGAATTCAGTCACAAAATCTCCATAAAGTTGTATTCTTAGAAAAATTTTAATTTTTTTGGACGCTAATTTCAGACTTGGGTTCGAACTTTGGAAGCAGTTTTCTCAGATTCTATGGGACGAAATTGGCTGAAATTTAGGAAAAGTGATAAGAAGGATGGTACAAATCGAAATCAGTCACAAAATCTCCATTAAATTGTATTTTTAGAAAAATCATGATTTTTACTGACGCTAATTTCAGACTTGGGTTCGAACTTTAGAAGCAGTTTTCTCAGGTTCTATGCGACCAAAATGGCTGAAATTTTTGAATAGTGATAAGAATCGATATCCAAATCGAACTCAGTTACAAAATCTCCATAAAGTTGTATTTTTCGAAAAATCATGATTTTTATGGACGCTAATTTCAGATTTGGGTTCGAACTTTAGAAGCAGTTTTCTCAGGTTCTATGGGACCAAACTGGCTGAAATATTGAAATAGTGATAAGAATCGCTATCCAAATCGAACTCAGTCATAACATCTCCATAAAGTTGTATTTTTAGGAAAATCATGATTTTTATGGACGCTAATTTCAGATTTGGGTTCGAACTTTAGAAGCAGTTTTCTCAGGTTCTATGGGACCAAACTGGCTGAAATATTGGAATAGTGATAAGAATCGTTATCCTAATCGAACTCAGTCACAAAATCTCCATAAAGTTGTATTTTTAGAAAAACCATCTTTTTTATGGAGGCTAATTGGAGACTTGGGTTCGAACTTTAGAAGCAGTTTTCTCAGGTTCTATGCAACCAAACTGGCTGAAATTTTGTAATAGTGATAAGAATCGCTATCCAAATCGAACTCAGTCATAAAATCTCCATAAAGTTGTATTTTTAGGAAAATCATGATTTTTATGGACGCTAATTTCAGACATGGGTTCGAACTTTAGAAGCAGTTTTTTCAGGTTCTATGGGACCAAACTGGCTGAAATATTGGAATAAAGATAAGAATCGTTATCCAAATCTAACTCAGTCACAAAATCTCCATTAAGTTGTATTTTTAGAAAAACCATCTTTTTTATGGAGGCTAATTTGAGACTTGGGTACGAACTTTAGAAGCAGTTTTCTCAGGTTCTATGCAACCAAACTGGCTGAAATTTTGAAATAGTGATAAGAATCGCTATCCTAATCGAATTCAGTCACAAAATCTCCATAAAGTTCTTTTTTTAGAAAAACCATCTTTTTTATGGAGCCTAATTCCAGCCTTGGGTTCCAACTTTGTAAGCAGTTTTCTCAGGTTGTATGGGACTAAATTGGCTGAAATTAAGGAAAGGTGATAAGAAGCATGGTACAAATCGAAATCAGTTACAAATCTCCATAAAGTTGTATTTTAAGAAAAATTATGATTTTTATGGACGCTAATTTCAGACTTGGGTTCGAACTTTAGAAGCAGTTTTCTCAGTTTCTATGGGACCAAACTGGCTGAAATATTGGAATAGTGATAAGAATCGATATCCAAATTGAACTCAGTCACAAAATCTCCATAAAGTTGTATTTTTAGAAAAACCATCTTTTTTATGGAGGCTAATTGGAGACTTGGGTTCGAACTTTAGAAGCAGTTTTCTCAGGTTCTATGCGACCAAAATGGCTGAAATTTTTGAATAGTGATAAGAATCGATATCCAAATCGAACTCAGTTACAAAATCTCCATAAAGTTGTATTTTTAGGAAAATCATGATTTTTATGGACGCTAATTTCAGACATGGGTTCGAACTTTAGAAGCAGTTTTTTCAGGTTCTATGGGACCAAACTGGCTGAAATATTGGAATAAAGATAAGAATCGTTATCCAAATCTAACTCAGTCACAAAATCTCCATTAAGTTGTATTTTTAGAAAAACCATCTTTTTTATGGAGGCTAATTTGAGACTTGGGTACGAACTTTAGAAGCAGTTTTCTCAGGTTCTATGCAACCAAACTGGCTGAAATTTTGAAATAGTGATAAGAATCGCTATCCAAATCGAATTCAGTCACAAAATCTCCATAAAGTTCTTTTTTTAGAAAAACCATCTTTTTTATGGAGCCTAATTCCAGCCTTGGGTTCCAACTTTGTAAGCAGTTTTCTCAGGTTGTATGGGACATAATTGGCTGAAATTAAGGAAAGGTGATAAGAAGCATGGTACAAATCGAAATCAGTTACAAATCTCCATAAAGTTGTATTTTTAGAATAATTATGATTTTTATGGACGCTAATTTCAGACTTGGGTTCGAACTTTAGAAGCAGTTTTCTCAGTTTCTATGGGACCAAACTGGCTGAAATATTGGAATAGTGATAAGAATCGATATCCAAATTGAACTCAGTCACAAAATCTCCATAAAGTTGTATTTTTAGAAAAATCATGATTTTTATGGACGCTAATTTCAGACTTGGGTTCGAACTTTAGAAACAGTTTTCTCAGGTTCTATGGGACCAAACTGGCTGAAATATACGAATAGTGATAAGAATCGTTATCCAAATCGAACTCTGTCACAAAATCTCCATAAAGTTGTATTTTTAGAAAAACCATCTTTTTTATGGAGGCTAATTTGAGACTTGGGTTCGAACTTTAGAAGCAGTTTTCTCAGGTTCTATGCGACCAAACTGGCTGAAATTTTGAAATAGTGATAAGAATCGCTATCCAAATCGAATTCAGTCACAAAATCTCCATAAAAGTGAATTTTTTAAAAAATTATGATTTATATGGGCGCTTATTTCAGACTTGGGTTCTCGAACTCTAAAAGCAGTTTTCTCAGGTTCTAAGGGACCAAATTGGCTGAAATTTAGGAAAAGTTATAAGAAGCATGGTACAAATCGAAATCAGTCATAAAATCTCCATAAAAAAGTATTTTTAGAAAAATTATGATTTTTAGTGACGCAAATTTCAGACTTGGGTTCGAACTTTGCAAGCAGTTTTCTCAGGTTTTAAGGGACCAAACGGGCTGAAATATTGGAATAGTGATAAGAATCGTTATCCAAATCGAACTCAGTCAAAAAATCTTCATAAAGTTGTCTTTTTAGAAAAACCATCTTTTTTATGGAGCCTTATTTCAGCCTTGGGTTCGAACTTTGTAAGCAGTTTTCTCAGGTTGTATGGGACTAAATTGGCTGAAATTAAGGAAAAGTGATAAGAAGCATGGTACAAATCGAAATCAGTTACAAATCTCCATAAAGTTGTATTTTTAGAAAAATTATGATTTTTACTGACGCTAATTTCAGACTTGGGTTCGAACTTTAGAAGCAGTTTTCCCAGGTTCTATGTGACCAAACTGGCTGAAATTTCGAAATAGTCATAAGAATCGCTAACCAAATTGAATTCAGTCACAAAATCTCCATAAAATTTTATTTTAAGAAAAATTATTATTTTGATGGACGCTAATTTCAGACTTGGGTTCGAACTTTTGAAGCAGTTTTCTCAGGTTCTATGGACCAAATTGGCTGAAATTTAGGAAAAGTGATAAGAAGCATGGTACAAATCGAAATCATTCACAAAATCTCCATAAAGTTGTATTTTTAGAAAAATTAGGATTTTTAGTGACGCAAATTTCAGACTTGGGTTCGAACTTTGCAAGCAGTTTTCTCAGGTTTTATGGGACCAAACGGGCTGAAATATTGGAATAGTGATAAGAATCGTTATCCAAATCGAACTCAGTCACAAAATCTCCATTAAGTTGTATTTTTAGAAAAACCATCTTTTTTATTGAGCCTAATTTCAGCCTTGGGTTCGAACTTTGGAAGCAGTTTTTTCAGGTTTTAAGGAACCAAACGGGCTGAAATATTGGAATAGTGATAAGAATCGTTATCCAAATCGAACTCAGTCAAAAAATCTTCATAAAGTTGTCTTTTTAGAAAAACCATCTTTTTATGGAGCCTTATTTCAGCCTTGGGTTCGAACTTTGTAAGCAGTTTCCTGAGGTTGTATGGGACTAAATTGGCTGAAATTAAGGAAAAGTGATAAGAAGCATGGTACAAATCGAAATCAGTTACAAATCTCCATTAAGTTGTATTTTTAGAAAAATTATGATTTTTACTGACGCTAATTTCAGACTTGGGTTCGAACTTTAGAAGCAGTTTTCTCAGGTTCTATGCGACCAAACTGGCTGAAATTTCGAAAAAGTCATAAGAATCGCTAACCAAATTGAATTCAGTCACAAAATCTCCATAAAGTTGTATTCTTAGAAAAATTTTAATTTTTTTGGACGCTAATTTCAGACTTGGGTTCGAACTTTGGAAGCAGTTTTCTCAGATTCTATGGGACGAAATTGGCTGAAATTTAGGAAAAGTGATAAGAAGCATGGTACAAATCGAAATCAGTCACAAAATCTCCATAAAATTGTATTTTTAGAAAAATCATGATTTTTACTGACGCTAATTTCAGACTTGGGTTCGAACTTTAGAAGCAGTTTTCTCAGGTTCTATGCGACCAAAATGGCTGAAATTTTTGAATAGTGATAAGAATCGATATCCAAATCGAACTCAGTTACAAAATCTCCATAAAGTTGTATTTTTCGAAAAATCATGATTTTTGTGGACGCTAATTTCAGATTTGGGTTCGAACTTTAGAAGCAGTTTTCTCAGGTTCTATGGGACCAAACTGGCTGAAATATTGGAATAGTGATAAGAATCGTTATCCTAATCGAACTCAGTCACAAAATCTCCATAAAGTTATATTTTTAGAAAAACCATCTTTTTTATGGAGGCTAATTGGAGACTTAGGTTCGAACTTTAGAAGCAGTTTTCTCAGGTTCTATGCAACCAAACTGGCTGAAATTTTAAAATAGTGATAAGAATCGCTATCCAAATCGAATTCAGTCACAAAATCTCCATAAAGTTGTCTTTTTAGAAAAATTATTATTCTTATGGACGCTTATTTCAGACTTGGGTTCGAAATTTGGAAGCAGTTTTCTCAGGTTCTATGGGACCAAACTGGCTGAAATTTTGTAATAGTGATAAGAATCGCTATCCAAATCGAACTCAGTCACAAAATCTCCATAAAGTTGTAGAAAAATTATGATTTTTATGGACGCAAATTTCAGACTTGGGTTCAAACTTTAGAAGCCATTTTCTCAGGTTCTATGGAACCAAACGGGCTGAAATATTGGAATAGTGATAAGAATCTTTATCCAAATCGAACTCAGTCACAAAATCTTCATAAAGTTGTCTTTTTAGAAAAACCATCTTTTTAATGGAGCCTGATTTCAGCCTTGGGTTCGCATTTTGTAAGCAGTTTTCTCAGGTTGTATGGGACTAAATTAGCTGAAATTTGGGAAAAGTGATTAGAAGCATGGTACAAATCAAAATCAGTCATAAAGTTGTATTTTAAGAAAAATCATGATTTTTACTGACGCTAATTTCAGACTTGGGTTCGAACTTAAGAAGCAGTTTTCTCAGGTTCTATGCGACCAAACTGGCTGAAATTTCGAAATAGTCATAAGAATCGCTAACCAAATTGAATTCAGTCACAAAATCTCCATAAAATTGTATTTTTAGAAAAATTATTATTTTTATGGACGCTAATTTCAGACTTGGGTTCGAACTTTTGAAGCAGTTTTCTCAGGTTCTATGGACCAAATTGGCTGAAATTTAGGAAAAGTGATAAGAAGCATGGTACAAATCGAAATCATTCACAAAATCTCCATAAAGTTGTATTTTTAGAAAAATTATTATGTTTAGTGACGCAAATTTCAGACTTGGGTTCGAACTTTGCAAGCAGTTTTCTCAGGTTTTATGGGACCAAACGGGCTGAAATATTGGAATAGTGATAAGAATCGTTATCCAAATCGAACTCAGTCACAAAATCTCCATTAAGTTGTATTTTAAAAAAACCATCTTTTTTATTGAGCCTAATTTCAGCCTTGGGTTCGAACTTTGGAAGCAGTTTTTTCAGGTTTTAAGGGACCAAACGGGCTGAAATATTGGAATAGTGATAAGAATCGTTATCTAAATCGAACTCAGTCTAAAAATCTTCATAAAGTTGTATTTTAAGAAAAACCATCTTTTTTATGGAGCCTAATTTCAGCCTTGGGTTCGAACTTGGGAAGCAGTTTTCTCTGGTTCTATGGGACCAAACTGGCTGAAATTTTCTAATATTGATAAGAATCGCTAACCAAATTGAATTCAGTCACAAAATCTCCATAAAAAGGTATTTTTAGAAAATTTTTAATTTTTTTGGACGCTAATTTCAGACTTGGGTTCGAACTTTGGAAGCAGTTTTCTCAGGTTCTATGGGACCAAATTGGCTGAAATTTAGGAAAAGTGATAAGAAGCATGGTACAAATCGAAATCAGTCATAAAGTTGTATTTTTAGAAAAATCATGATTTTTACTGACGCTAATTTCAGACTTGGGTTCGAACTTTAGAAGCAGTTTTTTCAGGTTCTATGCGACCAAACTGGCTGAAATTTTGAAATAGTGATAAGAATCGCTATCCAAATCAAATTCAGTCACAAAATCTCCATAATGTTGTATTTTTTAAATAAATTATGATTTTTATGGACGCTAATTTCAGACTTGGGTTCTCGAACTTTGGAAGCAGTTTTCTCAGGTTCTATGGGACCAAATTGGCTGAAATTTAGGAAAAGTGATTAGAAGCATGGTACAAATCGAAATCTCCATAAAGTTGTATTTTTAGAAAAATCATGATTTTTATGGACGATAATTTCAGACCTGGGTTCGAACTTAAGAAGCAGTTTTCTCAGGTTCTATGGGACCAAACTGGCTGAAATATTGGAGTAGTGATAAGAATCGTTATCCAAATCGAACTCAGTAACAAAATCTCCATTAAGTTGTATTTTAAGAAAAACCATCTTTTTTATTGAGCCTAATTTCAGCCTTGGGTTCGAACTTTGGAAGCAGTTTTTTCAGGTTTTAAGGGACCAAACGGGCTAAAATATTGGAATAGTGATAAGAATCGTTATCCAAATCGAACTCAGTCAAAAAATCTTCATAAAGTTGTATTTTAAGAAAAACCATCTTTTTTATGGAGCCTAATTTCAGCCTTGGGTTCGAACTTGGGAAGCAGTTTTCTCAGGTTCTATGGGACCAAACTGGCTGAAATATTGGAATAGTGATAAGAATCGTTATCCTAATCGAACTCAGTCACAAAATCTCCATAAAGTTGTATTTTTAGAAAAACCATCTTTTTTATGGAGGCTAATTGGAGACTTGGGTTCGAACTTTAGAAGCAGTTTTCTCAGGTTCTATGCAACCAAACTGGCTGAAATTTTAAAATAGTGATAAGAATCGCTATCCAAATCGAATTCAGTCACAAAATCTCCATAAAGTTGTCTTTTTAGAAAAATTATTATTCTTATGGACGCTTATTTCAGACTTGGGTTCGAAATTTGGAAGCAGTTTTCTCAGGTTCTATGGGACCAAACTGGCTGAAATTTTGTAATAGTGATAAGAATCGCTATCCAAATCGAACTCAGTCACAAAATCTCCATAAAGTTGTAGAAAAATTATGATTTTTATGGACGCAAATTTCAGACTTGGGTTCAAACTTTAGAAGCCATTTTCTCAGGTTCTATGGAACCAAACGGGCTGAAATATTGGAATAGTGATAAGAATCTTTATCCAAATCGAACTCAGTCACAAAATCTTCATAAAGTTGTCTTTTTAGAAAAACCATCTTTTTTATGGAGCCTAATTTCAGCCTTGGGTTCGCATTTTGTAAGCAATTTTCTCAGGTTGTATGGGACTAAATTGGCAGAAATTTGGGAAAAGTGATTAGAAGCATGGTACAAATCAAAATCAGTCATAAAGTTGTATTTTAAGAAAAATCATGATTTTTACTGACGCTAATTTCAGACTTGGGTTCGAACTTAAGAAGCAGTTTTCTCAGGTTCTATGCGACCAAACTGGCTGAAATTTCGAAATAGTCATAAGAATCGCTAACCAAATTGAATTCAGTCACAAAATCTCCATAAAATTGTATTTTTAGAAAAATTATTATTTTTATGGACGCTAATTTCAGACTTGGGTTCGAACTTTTGAAGCAGTTTTCTCAGGTTCTATGTACCAAATTGGCTGAAATTTAGGAAAAGTGATAAGAAGCATGGTACAAATCGAAATCATTCACAAAATCTCCATAAAGTTGTATTTTTAGAAAAATTATGATGTTTAGTGACGCAAATTTCAGACTTGGGTTCGAACTTTGCAAGCAGTTTTCTCAGGTTTTATGGGACCAAACGGGCTGAAATATTGGAATAGTGATAAGAATCGTTATCCAAATCGAACTCAGTCACAAAATCTCCATTAAGTTGTATTTTAAAAAAACCATCTTTTTTATTGAGCCTAATTTCAGCCTTGGGTTCGAACTTTGGAAGCAGTTTTTTCAGGTTTTAAGGGACCAAACGGGCTGAAATATTGGAATAGTGATAAGAATCGTTATCTAAATCGAACTCAGTCTAAAAATCTTCATAAAGTTGTATTTTAAGAAAAACCATCTTTTTTATGGAGCCTAATTTCAGCCTTGGGTTCGAACTTGGGAAGCAGTTTTCTCAGGTTCTATGGGACCAAACTGGCTGAAATTTTCTAATATTGATAAGAATCGCTAACCAAATTGAATTCAGTCACAAAATCTCCATAAAAAGGTATTTTTAGAAAATTTTTAATTTTTTTGGACGCTAATTTCAGACTTGGGTTCGAACTTTGGAAGCAGTTTTCTCAGGTTCTATGGGACCAAATTGGCTGAAATTTAGGAAAAGTGATAAGAAGCATGGTACAAATCGAAATCAGTCATAAAGTTGTATTTTTAGAAAAATCATGATTTTTACTGACGCTAATTTCAGACTTGGGTTCGAACTTTAGAAGCAGTTTTTTCAGGTTCTATGCGACCAAACTGGCTGAAATTTTGAAATAGTGATAAGAATCGCTATCCAAATCAAATTCAGTCACAAAATCTCCATAATGTTGTATTTTTAAATAAATTATGATTTTTATGGACGCTAATTTCAGACTTGGGTTCTCGAACTTTGGAAGCAGTTTTCTCAGGTTCTATGGGACCAAGTTGGCTGAAATTTAGGAAAAGTGATTAGAAGCATGGTACAAATCGAAATCAGTCATAAAGTTGTATTTTTAGAAAAATCATGATTTTTACTGACGCTAATTTCAGACTTGGGTTCGAACTTTAGAAGCAGTTTTTTCAGGTTCTATGCGACCAAACTGGCTGAAATTTTGAAATAGTGATAAGAATCGCTATCCAAATCAAATTCAGTCACAAAATCTCCATAATGTTGTATTTTTTAAATAAATTATGATTTTTATGGACGCTAATTTCAGACTTGGGTTCTCGAACTTTGGAAGCAGTTTTCTCAGGTTCTATGGGACCAAATTGGCTGAAATTTAGGAAAAGTGATTAGAAGCATGGTACAAATCGAAATCTCCATAAAGTTGTATTTTTAGAAAAATCATGATTTTTATGGACGATAATTTCAGACCTGGGTTCGAACTTAAGAAGCAGTTTTCTCATGTTCTATGGGACCAAACTGGCTGAAATATTGGAGTAGTGATAAGAATCGTTATCCAAATCGAACTCAGTAACAAAATCTCCATTAAGTTGTATTTTAAGAAAAACCATCTTTTTTATTGAGCCTAATTTCAGCCTTGGGTTCGAACTTTGGAAGCAGTTTTTTCAGGTTTTAAGGGACCAAACGGGCTGAAATATTGGAATAGTGATAAGAATCGTTATCCAAATCGAACTCAGTCAAAAAATCTTCATAAAGTTGTATTTTAAGAAAAACCATCTTTTTTATGGAGCCTAATTTCAGCCTTGGGTTCGAACTTGGGAAGCAGTTTTCTCAGGTTCTATGGGACCAAACTGGCTGAAATATTGGAATAGTGATAAGAATCGTTATCCTAATCGAACTCAGTCACAAAATCTCCATAAAGTTGTATTTTTAGAAAAACCATCTTTTTTATGGAGGCTAATTGGAGACTTGGGTTCGAACTTTAGAAGCAGTTTTCTCAGGTTCTATGCAACCAAACTGGCTGAAATTTTAAAATAGTGATAAGAATCGCTATCCAAATCGAATTCAGTCACAAAATCTCCATAAAGTTGTCTTTTTAGAAAAATTATTATTCTTATGGACGCTTATTTCAGACTTGGGTTCGAAATTTGGAAGCAGTTTTCTCAGGTTCTATGGGACCAAACTGGCTGAAATTTTGTAATAGTGATAAGAATCGCTATCCAAATCGAACTCAGTCACAAAATCTCCATAAAGTTGTAGAAAAATTATGATTTTTATGGACGCAAATTTCAGACTTGGGTTCAAACTTTAGAAGCCATTTTCTCAGGTTCTATGGAACCAAACGGGCTGAAATATTGGAATAGTGATAAGAATCTTTATCCAAATCGAACTCAGTCACAAAATCTTCATAAAGTTGTCTTTTTAGAAAAACCATCTTTTTTATGGAGCCTAATTTCAGCCTTGGGTTCGCATTTTGTAAGCAATTTTCTCAGGTTGTATGGGACTAAATTGGCAGAAATTTGGGAAAAGTGATTAGAAGCATGGTACAAATCAAAATCAGTCATAAAGTTGTATTTTAAGAAAAATCATGATTTTTACTGACGCTAATTTCAGACTTGGGTTCGAACTTAAGAAGCAGTTTTGTCAGGTTCTATGGACCAAATTGGCTGAAATTTAGGAAAAGTTATTAGAAGCATGGTACAAATTGAAATCAGTCATAAAATCTCCATAAAAATGTATTTTTAGAAAAATTATGATTTTTAGTGACGCAAATTTCAGACTTGGGTTCGAACTTTGCAAGCAGTTTTCTCAGGTTTTAAGGGACCAAACGGGCTGAAATATTGGAATAGTGATAAGAATCGTTATCCAAATCGAACTCAGTCAAAAATTCTCATAAAGTTGTCTTTTTAGAAAAACCATCTTTTTTATGGAGCCTTATTTCAGCCTTGGGTTCGAACTTTGTAAGCAGTTTTCTCAGGTTGTATGGGACTAAATTGGCAGAAATTAAGGAAAAGTGATAAGAAGCATGGTACAAATCGAAATCAGTTACAAATCTCCATAAAGTTGTATTTTTAGAAAAATTATGATTTTTATGGACGCTAATTTCAGACTTGGGTTCGAAATTTAGAAGCAGTTTTCTCAGGTTCTTTGCGACCAAACTGGCTGAAATTTCGAAATAGTCATAAGAATCGCTAACCAAATTGAATTCAGTCACAAAATCTCCATAAAATTTTATTTTAAGAAAAATTATTATTTTGATGGACGCTAATTTCAAACTTGGGTTCGAACTTTTGAAGCAGTTTTGTCAGGTTCTATGGACCAAATAGGCTGAAATTTAGGAAAAAGGATAAGAAGCATGGTACAAATCGAAATCATTCACAAAATCTCCATAAAGTTGTATTTTTAGAAAAATTATGATTTTTAGTGACCCAAATTTCAGACTTGGGTTCGAACTTTGCAAGCAGTTTTCTCAGGTTTTAAGGGACCAAACGGGCTGAAATATTGGAATAGTGATAAGAATCGTTATCCAAATCGAACTCAGTCACAAAATCTTCATAAAGTTGTCTTTTTAGAAAAATCATGATTTTTATGGACGCTAATTTCAGACTTGGGTTCGAACTTTAGAAGCAGTTTTATCAGGTTCTATGGGACCAAACTGGCTGAAATATTGGAATAGTGATAAGAATCGTTATCCAAATCGAACTCAGTCACAAAATCTCCATAAAGTTGTATTTTTAGAAAAACCATCTTTTTTATGGAGGCTAATTGGAGACTTGGGTTCGAACTTTAGAAGCAGTTTTCTCAGGTTCTATGCGACCAAAATGGCTGAAATTTTTGAATAGTGATAAGAATCGATATCCAAATCGAACTCAGTTACAAAATCTCCATAAAGTTGTATTTTTAGGAAAATCATGATTTTTATGGACGCTAATTTCAGACATGGGTTCGAACTTTAGAAGCAGTTTTTTCAGGTTCTATGGGACCAAACTGGCTGAAATATTGGAATAAAGATAAGAATCGTTATCCAAATCGAACTCAGTCACAAAATCTCCATAAAGTTGTACTTTTAGAAAAACCATCTTTTTTATGGAGGCTAATTTGAGACTTGGGTACGAACTTTAGAAGCAGTTTTCTCAGGTTCTATGCAACCAAACTGGCTGAAATTTTGAAATAGTGATAAGAATCGCTATCCAAATCGAATTCAGTCACAAAATCTCCATAAAGTTCTCTTTTTAGAAAAACCATCATTTTTATGGAGCTTTTCCAGCCTTGGGATCCGACTTTGGAAGCAGTTTTCCCAGGTCGTATGGGACTAAATTGGCTGAAATTAAGGAAAAGTGATAAGAAGCATGGGACAAATCGAAATCAGTTACAAATCTCCATAAAGTTGTATTTTTAGAAAAATTATGATTTTTATGGACGCAAATTTCAGACTTGGGTTCGAACTTTGAAAGCAGTTTTCTCAGGTTTTATGGGACCAAACGGGCTGAAATATTGGAATAGTGATAAGAATCGTTAACCAAATCGAACTCAGTCACAAAATCTTCATAAAGTTTTATTTTAAGAAAAACCATCTTTTTTATGGAGCCTAATTTCAGCCTTGGGTTCAAATTTGGGAAGCAGTTTTTTCAGGTTCTATGGGACCAAACTGGCTGAAATTTTCTAATATTGATAAGAATCGCTAACCAAATTGAATTCAGTCACAAAATCTCCATAAAGTTGTATTTTTAGAAAATTTTTAATTTTTTTGGACGCTAATTTCAGACTTAGGTTCGAACTTTGGAAGCAGTTTTCTCAGGTTCTATGGGACCAAATTGGCTGAAATTTAGGAAAAGTGATAAGAAGCATGGTACAAATCGAAATCAGTCACAAAATCTCCATAAAATTGTATTTTTAGAAAAATTATGATTTTTATGGACGCTAATTTCAGACTTGGGTTCGAACTTTAAAAGCAGTTTTCTCAGGTTCTATGCGACCAAACTGGCTGAAATTTCGAAATAGTCATAAGAATCGCTAACCAAATTGAATTCAGTCACAAAATCTCCATAAAATTTTATTTTAAGAAAAATTATTATTTTGATGGACGCTAATTTCAGACTTGGGTTCGAACTTTTGAAGCAGTTTTGTCAGGTTCTATGGACCAAATTGGCTGAAATTTAGGAAAAGTTATTAGAAGCATGGTACAAATCGAAATCAGTCATAAAATCTCCATAAAAATGTATTTTTAGAAAAATTATGATTTTTAGTGACGCAAATTTCAGACTTGGGTTCGAACTTTGCAAGCAGTTTTCTCAGGTTTTAAGGGACCAAACGGGCTGAAATATTGGAATAGTGATAAGAATCGTTATCCAAATCGAACTCAGTCAAAAAATTCTCATAAAGTTGTCTTTTTAGAAAAACCATCTTTTTTATGGAGCCTTATTTCAGCCTTGGGTTCGAACTTTGTAAGCAGTTTTCTCAGGTTGTATGGGACTAAATTGGCTGAAATTAAGGAAAAGTGATAAGAAGCATGGTACAAATCGAAATCAGTTACAAATCTCCATAAAGTTGTATTTTTAGAAAAATTATGATTTTTATGGACGCTAATTTCAGACTTGGGTTCGAAATTTAGAAGCAGTTTTCTTAGGTTCTATGGGACCAAACTGGCTGAAATATTGGAATAGTGATAAGAATCGATATCCAAATTGAACTCAGTCACAAAATCTCCATAAAGTTGTATTTTTAGAAAAACCATCTTTTTTATGGAGGCTAATTTGAGACTTGGGTACGAACTTTAGAAGCAGTTTTCTCAGGTTCTATGCAACCAAACTGGCTGAAATTTTGAAATAGTGATAAGAATCGCTATCCAAATCGAATTCAGTCACAAAATCTCCATAAAGTTGTCTTTTTAGAAAAATTATTATTCTTATGGACGCTTATTTCAGACTTGGGTTCGAAATTTGGAAGCAGTTTTCTCAGGTTCTATGGGACCAAACTGGCTGAAATTTTGTAATAGTGATAAGAATCGCTATCCAAATCGAACTCAGTCACAAAATCTCCATAAAGTTGTAGAAAAATTATGATTTTTATGGACGCAAATTTCAGACTTGGGTTCAAACTTTAGAAGCCATTTTCTCAGGTTCTATGGAACCAAACGGGCTGAAATATTGGAATAGTGATAAGAATCTTTATCCAAATCGAACTCAGTCACAAAATCTTCATAAAGTTGTCTTTTTAGAAAAACGATCTTTTTTATGGAGCCTAATTTCAGCCTTGGGTTCGCATTTTGTAAGCAGTTTTCTCAGGTTGTATGGGACTAAATTAGCTGAAATTTGGGAAAAGTGATTAGAAGCATGGTACAAATCAAAATCAGTCATAAAGTTGTATTTTAAGAAAAATCATGATTTTTACTGACGCTAATTTCAGACTTGGGTTCGAACTTAAGAAGCAGTTTTCTCAGGTTCTATGGACCAAATTGGCTGAAATTTAGGAAAAGTGATAAGAAGCATGGTACAAATCGAAATCATTCACAAAATCTCCATAAAGTTGTATTTTTAGAAAAATTATTATGTTTAGTGACGCAAATTTCAGACTTGGGTTCGAACTTTGCAAGCAGTTTTCTCAGGTTTTATGGGACCAAACGGGCTGAAATATTGGAATAGTGATAAGAATCGTTATCCAAATCGAACTCAGTCACAAAATCTCCATTAAGTTGTATTTTAAAAAAACCATCTTTTTTATTGAGCCTAATTTCAGCCTTGGGTTCGAACTTTGGAAGCAGTTTTTTCAGGTTTTAAGGGACCAAACGGGCTGAAATATTGGAATAGTGATAAGAATCGTTATCTAAATCGAACTCAGTCTAAAAATCTTCATAAAGTTGTATTTTAAGAAAAACCATCTTTTTTATGGAGCCTAATTTCAGCCTTGGGTTCGAACTTGGGAAGCAGTTTTCTCAGGTTCTATGGGACCAAACTGGCTGAAATTTTCTAATATTGATAAGAATCGCTAACCAAATTGAATTCAGTCACAAAATCTCCATAAAAAGGTATTTTTAGAAAATTTTTAATTTTTTTGGACGCTAATTTCAGACTTGGGTTCGAACTTTGGAAGCAGTTTTCTCAGGTTCTATGGGACCAAATTGGCTGAAATTTAGGAAAAGTGATAAGAAGCATGGTACAAATCGAAATCAGTCATAAAGTTGTATTTTTAGAAAAATCATGATTTTTACTGACGCTAATTTCAGACTTGGGTTCGAACTTTAGAAGCAGTTTTTTCAGGTTCTATGCGACCAAACTGGCTGAAATTTTGAAATAGTGATAAGAATCGCTATCCAAATCAAATTCAGTCACAAAATCTCCATAATGTTGTATTTTTTAAATAAATTATGATTTTTATGGACGCTAATTTCAGACTTGGGTTCTCGAACTTTGGAAGCAGTTTTCTCAGGTTCTATGGGACCAAATTGGCTGAAATTTAGGAAAAGTGATTAGAAGCATGGTACAAATCGAAATCTCCATAAAGTTGTATTTTTAGAAAAATCATGATTTTTATGGACGATAATTTCAGACCTGGGTTCGAACTTAAGAAGCAGTTTTCTCAGGTTCTATGGGACCAAACTGGCTGAAATATTGGAGTAGTGATAAGAATCGTTATCCAAATCGAACTCAGTAACAAAATCTCCATTAAGTTGTATTTTAAGAAAAACCATCTTTTTTATTGAGCCTAATTTCAGCCTTGGGTTCGAACTTTGGAAGCAGTTTTTTCAGGTTTTAAGGGACCAAACGGGCTGAAATATTGGAATAGTGATAAGAATCGTTATCCAAATCGAACTCAGTCAAAAAATCTTCATAAAGTTGTATTTTAAGAAAAACCATCTTTTTTATGGAGCCTAATTTCAGCCTTGGGTTCGAACTTGGGAAGCAGTTTTCTCAGGTTCTATGGGACCAAACTGGCTGAAATATTGGAATAGTGATAAGAATCGTTATCCTAATCGAACTCAGTCACAAAATCTCCATAAAGTTGTATTTTTAGAAAAACCATCTTTTTTATGGAGGCTAATTGGAGACTTGGGTTCGAACTTTAGAAGCAGTTTTCTCAGGTTCTATGCAACCAAACTGGCTGAAATTTTAAAATAGTGATAAGAATCGCTATCCAAATCGAATTCAGTCACAAAATCTCCATAAAGTTGTCTTTTTAGAAAAATTATTATTCTTATGGACGCTTATTTCAGACTTGGGTTCGAAATTTGGAAGCAGTTTTCTCAGGTTCTATGGGACCAAACTGGCTGAAATTTTGTAATAGTGATAAGAATCGCTATCCAAATCGAACTCAGTCACAAAATCTCCATAAAGTTGTAGAAAAATTATGATTTTTATGGACGCAAATTTCAGACTTGGGTTCAAACTTTAGAAGCCATTTTCTCAGGTTCTATGGAACCAAACGGGCTGAAATATTGGAATAGTGATAAGAATCTTTATCCAAATCGAACTCAGTCACAAAATCTTCATAAAGTTGTCTTTTTAGAAAAACCATCTTTTTTATGGAGCCTAATTTCAGCCTTGGGTTCGCATTTTGTAAGCAATTTTCTCAGGTTGTATGGGACTAAATTGGCTGAAATTTGGGAAAAGTGATTAGAAGCATGGTACAAATCAAAATCAGTCATAAAGTTGTATTTTAAGAAAAATCATGATTTTTACTGACGCTAATTTCAGACTTGGGTTCGAACTTAAGAAGCAGTTTTCTCAGGTTCTATGCGACCAAACTGGCTGAAATTTCGAAATAGTCATAAGAATCGCTAACCAAATTGAATTCAGTCACAAAATCTCCATAAAATTGTATTTTTAGAAAAATTATTATTTTTATGGACGCTAATTTCAGACTTGGGTTCGAACTTTTGAAGCAGTTTTCTCAGGTTCTATGTACCAAATTGGCTGAAATTTAGGAAAAGTGATAAGAAGCATGGTACAAATCGAAATCATTCACAAAATCTCCATAAAGTTGTATTTTTAGAAAAATTATGATGTTTAGTGACGCAAATTTCAGACTTGGGTTCGAACTTTGCAAGCAGTTTTCTCAGGTTTTATGGGACCAAACGGGCTGAAATATTGGAATAGTGATAAGAATCGTTATCCAAATCGAACTCAGTCACAAAATCTCCATTAAGTTGTATTTTAAAAAAACCATCTTTTTTATTGAGCCTAATTTCAGCCTTGGGTTCGAACTTTGGAAGCAGTTTTTTCAGGTTTTAAGGGACCAAACGGGCTGAAATATTGGAATAGTGATAAGAATCGTTATCTAAATCGAACTCAGTCTAAAAATCTTCATAAAGTTGTATTTTAAGAAAAACCATCTTTTTTATGGAGCCTAATTTCAGCCTTGGGTTCGAACTTGGGAAGCAGTTTTCTCAGGTTCTATGGGACCAAACTGGCTGAAATTTTCTAATATTGATAAGAATCGCTAACCAAATTGAATTCAGTCACAAAATCTCCATAAAAAGGTATTTTTAGAAAATTTTTAATTTTTTTGGACGCTAATTTCAGACTTGGGTTCGAACTTTGGAAGCAGTTTTCTCAGGTTCTATGGGACCAAATTGGCTGAAATTTAGGAAAAGTGATAAGAAGCATGGTACAAATCGAAATCAGTCATAAAGTTGTATTTTTAGAAAAATCATGATTTTTACTGACGCTAATTTCAGACTTGGGTTCGAACTTTAGAAGCAGTTTTTTCAGGTTCTATGCGACCAAACTGGCTGAAATTTTGAAATAGTGATAAGAATCGCTATCCAAATCAAATTCAGTCACAAAATCTCCATAATGTTGTATTTTTAAATAAATTATGATTTTTATGGACGCTAATTTCAGACTTGGGTTCTCGAACTTTGGAAGCAGTTTTCTCAGGTTCTATGGGACCAAGTTGGCTGAAATTTAGGAAAAGTGATTAGAAGCATGGTACAAATCGAAATCAGTCATAAAGTTGTATTTTTAGAAAAATCATGATTTTTACTGACGCTAATTTCAGACTTGGGTTCGAACTTTAGAAGCAGTTTTCTCTGGTTCTATGCGACCAAAATGGCTGAAATTTTTGAATAGTGATAAGAATCGATATCCAAATCGAACTCAGTTACAAAATCTCCATAAAGTTGTATTTTTAGAAAAATCATGATTTTTATGGACGCTAATTTCAGACTTGGGTTCGAACTTTAGAAGCAGTTTTCTCAGGTTCTATGGGACCAAACTGGCTGAAATATTGGAATAGTGATAAGAATCGTTATCCAAATCGAACTCAGTCACAAAATCTCCATAAAGTTGTATTTTTAGAAAAACCATCTTTTTTATGGAGGCTAATTTGAGACTTGGGTTCGAACTTTAGAAGCAGTTTTCTCAGGTTCAATGCAACCAAACTGGCTGAAATTTTGAAATAGTGATAAGAATCGCTATCCAAATCGAATTCAGTCACAAAATCTCCATAAACTTGTCTTTTTAGAAAAACCATATTTTTTATGGAGCCTAATTCCAGCCTTGGGTTCGAACTTTGGAAGCAGTTTTATCAGGTTTTAAGGGACCAAACGGGCTGAAATATTGGAATAGTGATAAGAATCGTTATCCAAATCGAACTCAGTCAAAAAATCTTCATAAAAATGTCTTTTTAGAATAACCATCTTTTTAATGGAGCCTTATTTCAGCCTTGGGTTCGAACTTTGTAAGCAGTTTTCTCAGGTTGTATGGGACTAAATTGGCTGAAATTAAGGAAAAGTGATAAGAAGCATGGGACAAATCGAAATCAGTTACAAATCTCCATAAAGTTGTATTTTTAGAAAAATTATGATTTTTATGGACGCAAATTTCAGACTTGGGTTCGAACTTTGAAAGCAGTTTTCTCAGGTTTTATGGGACCAAACGGGCTGAAATATTGGAATAGTGATAAGAATCGTTAACCAAATCGAACTCAGTCACAAAATCTTCATAAAGTTTTATTTTAAGAAAAACCATCTTTTTTATGGAGCCTAATTTCAGCCTTGGGTTCAAATTTGGGAAGCAGTTTTCTCAGGTTCTATGGGACCAAACTGGCTGAAATTTTCTAATATTGATAAGAATCGCTAACCAAATTGAATTCAGTCACAAAATCTCCATAAATATGTATTTTTAGAAAATTTTTAATTTTTTTGGACGCTAATTTCAGACTTGGGTTCGAACTTTGGAAGCAGTTTTCTCAGGTTCTATGGGACCAAATTGGCTGAAATTTAGGAAAAGTGATAAGAAGCATGGTACAAATCGAAATCAGTCACAAAATCTCCATAAAATTGTATTTTTAGAAAAATTATTATTTTTATGGACGCTTATATCAGACTTGGGTTCGAAATTTGGAAGCAGTTTTCTCAGGTTCTATGGGACCAAACTGGCTGAAATTTTGTAATAGTGATAAGAATCGCAATCAAAATCGAACTCAGTCACAAAATCTCCATAAAGTCGTATTTTTAGAAAAATTATGATTTTTATGGACGCTAATTTCAGACTTGGGTTCGAACTTTAAAAGCAGTTTTCTCAGGTTCTATGCGACCAAACTGGCTGAAATTTCGAAATAGTCATAAGAATCGCTAACCAAATTGAATTCAGTCACAAAATCTCCATAAAATTTTATTTTAAGAAAAATTATTATTTTGATGGACGCTAATTTCAGACTTGGGTTCGAACTTTTGAAGCAGTTTTGTCAGGTTCTATGGACCAAATTGGCTGAAATTTAGGAAAAGTTATTAGAAGCATGGTACAAATTGAAATCAGTCATAAAATCTCCATAAAAATGTATTTTTAGAAAAATTATGATTTTTAGTGACGCAAATTTCAGACTTGGGTTCGAACTTTGCAAGCAGTTTTCTCAGGTTTTAAGGGACCAAACGGGCTGAAATATTGGAATAGTGATAAGAATCGTTATCCAAATCGAACTCAGTCAAAAATTCTCATAAAGTTGTCTTTTTAGAAAAACCATCTTTTTTATGGAGCCTTATTTCAGCCTTGGGTTCGAACTTTGTAAGCAGTTTTCTCAGGTTGTATGGGACTAAATTGGCAGAAATTAAGGAAAAGTGATAAGAAGCATGGTACAAATCGAAATCAGTTACAAATCTCCATAAAGTTGTATTTTTAGAAAAATTATGATTTTTATGGACGCTAATTTCAGACTTGGGTTCGAAATTTAGAAGCAGTTTTCTCAGGTTCTTTGCGACCAAACTGGCTGAAATTTCGAAATAGTCATAAGAATCGCTAACCAAATTGAATTCAGTCACAAAATCTCCATAAAATTTTATTTTAAGAAAAATTATTATTTTGATGGACGCTAATTTCAAACTTGGGTTCGAACTTTTGAAGCAGTTTTGTCAGGTTCTATGGACCAAATAGGCTGAAATTTAGGAAAAAGGATAAGAAGCATGGTACAAATCGAAATCATTCACAAAATCTCCATAAAGTTGTATTTTTAGAAAAATTATGATTTTTAGTGACCCAAATTTCAGACTTGGGTTCGAACTTTGCAAGCAGTTTTCTCAGGTTTTAAGGGACCAAACGGGCTGAAATATTGGAATAGTGATAAGAATCGTTATCCAAATCGAACTCAGTCACAAAATCTTCATAAAGTTGTCTTTTTAGAAAAACCATCTTTTTTATGGAGCCTAATTCCAGCCTTGGGTTCCAACTTTGTAAGCAGTTTTCTCAGGTTGTATGGGACTAAATTGGCTGAAATTAAGGAAAAGTGATAAGAAGCATGGTACAAATCGAAATCAGTTACAAATCTCCATAAAGTTGTATTTTTAGAAAAATTATGATTTTTATGGACGCTAATTTCAGACTTGGGTTCGAACTTTAGAAGCAGTTTTCTTAGGTTCTATGGGACCAAACTGGCTGAAATATTGGAATAGTGATAAGAATCGATATCCAAATTGAACTCAGTCACAAAATCTCCATAAAGTTGTATTTTTAGAAAAATCATGATTTTTATGGACGCTAATTTCAGACTTGGGTTCGAACTTTAGAAGCAGTTTTTTCAGGTTCTATGGGACCAAACTGGCTGAAATATTGCAATAAAGATAAGAATCGTTATCCAAATCGAACTCAGTCACAAAATCTCCATAAAGTTGTATTTTTAGAAAAAACATCTTTTTTATGGAGGCTAATTTGAGACTTGGGTACGAACTTTAGAAGCAGTTTTCTCAGGTTCTATGGGACCAAACTGGCTGAAATATTGGAATAGTGATAAGAATCGTTATCCAAATCGAACTCAGTCAAAAAATCTCCATAAAGTTGTATTTTTAGAAAAACCTTCTTTTTTATGGACGCTAATTTCAGACTTGGGTTCTCGAACTTTGGAAGCAGTTTTCTCAAGTTCTATGGGACCAAATTGGCTGAAATTTAGGAAAAGTGATTTAGAAGCATGGTACAAATCGAAATGAGTCATAAAGTTAAATCGAACTCAGTTACAAAATCTCTATAAAGTTGTATTTTTAGAAAAATCATGATTTTTATGGACGCTAATTTCAGACTTGGGTTCGAACTTTAGAAGCAGTTTTTTCAGGTTCTATGGGACCAAACTGGCTGAAATATTGGAATAGTGATAAGAATCGTTATCCAAATCGAACTCAGTCACAAAATCTCCATAAAGTTGTATTTTTAGAAAAACCATCTTTTTTATGGAGGCTAATTGGAGACTTGGGTTCGAACTTTAGAAGCAGTTTTCTCAGGTTCTATGCGACCAAAATGGCTGAAATTTTTGAATAGTGATAAGAATCGATATCCAAATCGAACTCAGTTACAAAATCTCCATAAAGTTGTATTTTTAGGAAAATCATGATTTTTATGGACGCTAATTTCAGACATGGGTTCGAACTTTAGAAGCAGTTTTTTCAGGTTCTATGGGACCAAACTGGCTGAAATATTGAAATAAAGATAAGAATCGTTATCCAAATCGAACTCAGTCACAAAATCTCCATAAAGTTGTACTTTTAGAAAAACCATCTTTTTTATGGAGGCTAATTTGAGACTTGGGTACGAACTTTAGAAGCAGTTTTCTCAGGTTCTATGCAACCAAACTGGCTGAAATTTTGAAATAGTGATAAGAATCGCTATCCAAATCGAATTCAGTCACAAAATCTCCATAAAGTTCTCTTTTTAGAAAAACCATCATTTTTATGGAGCTTTTCCAGCCATGGGATCCGACTTTGGAAGCAGTTTTCTCAGGTCGTATGGGACTAAATTGGCTGAAATTAAGGAAAAGTGATAAGAAGCATGGGACAAATCGAAATCAGTTACAAATCTCCATAAAGTTGTATTTTTAGAAAAATTATGATTTTTATGGACGCAAATTTCAGACTTGGGTTCGAACTTTGAAAGCAGTTTTCTCAGGTTTTATGGGACCAAACGGGCTGAAATATTGGAATAGTGATAAGAATCGTTAACCAAATCGAACTCAGTCACAAAATCTTCATAAAGTTTTATTTTAAGAAAAACCATCTTTTTTATGGAGCCTAATTTCAGCCTTGGGTTCAAATTTGGGAAGCAGTTTTTTCAGGTTCTATGGGACCAAACTGGCTGAAATTTTCTAATATTGATAAGAATCGCTAACCAAATTGAATTCAGTCACAAAATCTCCATAAAGTTGTATTTTTAGAAAATTTTTAATTTTTTTGGACGCTAATTTCAGACTTAGGTTCGAACTTTGGAAGCAGTTTTCTCAGGTTCTATGGGACCAAATTGGCTGAAATTTAGGAAAAGTGATAAGAAGCATGGTACAAATCGAAATCAGTCACAAAATCTCCATAAAATTGTATTTTTAGAAAAATTATGATTTTTATGGACGCTAATTTCAGACTTGGGTTCGAACTTTAAAAGCAGTTTTCTCAGGTTCTATGCGACCAAACTGGCTGAAATTTCGAAATAGTCATAAGAATCGCTAACCAAATTGAATTCAGTCACAAAATCTCCATAAAATTTTATTTTAAGAAAAATTATTATTTTGATGGACGCTAATTTCAGACTTGGGTTCGAACTTTTGAAGCAGTTTTGTCAGGTTCTATGGACCAAATTGGCTGAAATTTAGGAAAAGTTATTAGAAGCATGGTACAAATCGAAATCAGTCATAAAATCTCCATAAAAATGTATTTTTAGAAAAATTATGATTTTTAGTGACGCTAATTTCAGACTTGGGTTCGAACTTTGCAAGCAGTTTTCTCAGGTTTTAAGGGACCAAACGGGCTGAAATATTGGAATAGTGATAAGAATCGTTATCCAAATCGAACTCAGTCAAAAAATTCTCATAAAGTTGTCTTTTTAGAAAAACCATCTTTTTTATGGAGCCTTATTTCAGCCTTGGGTTCGAACTTTGTAAGCAGTTTTCTCAGGTTGTATGGGACTAAATTGGCTGAAATTAAGGAAAAGTGATAAGAAGCATGGTACAAATCGAAATCAGTTACAAATCTCCATAAAGTTGTATTTTTAGAAAAATTATGATTTTTATGGACGCTAATTTCAGACTTGGGTTCGAAATTTAGAAGCAGTTTTCTTAGGTTCTATGGGACCAAACTGGCTGAAATATTGGAATAGTGATAAGAATCGATATCCAAATTGAACTCAGTCACAAAATCTCCATAAAGTTGTATTTTTAGAAAAACCATCTTTTTTATGGAGGCTAATTTGAGACTTGGGTACGAACTTTAGAAGCAGTTTTCTCAGGTTCTATGCAACCAAACTGGCTGAAATTTTGAAATAGTGATAAGAATCGCTATCCAAATCGAATTCAGTCACAAAATCTCCATAAAGTTCTCTTTTTATAAAAACCATCATTTTTATGGAGCTTTTCCAGCCATGGGATCCGACTTTGGAAGCAGTTTTCTCAGGTCGTATGGGACTAAATTGGCTGAAATTAAGGAAAAGTGATAAGAAGCATGGGACAAATCGAAATCAGTTACAAATCTCCATAAAGTTGTATTTTTAGAAAAATTATGATTTTTATGGACGCACATTTCAGACTTGGGTTCGAACTTTGAAAGCAGTTTTCTCAGGTTTTATGGGACCAAACGGGCTGAAATATTGGAATAGTGATGAGAATCGTTAACCAAATCGAACTCAGTCACAAAATCTTCATAAAGTTTAATTTTAAGAAAAACCATCTTTTTTATGGAGCCTAATTTCAGCCTTGGGTTTAAACTTGGGAAGCAGTTTTCTCAGGTTCTATGGGACCAAACTGGCTGAAATTTTCTAATATTGATATGAATCGCTAACCAAATTGAATTCAGTCACAAAATCTCCATAAAGTTGTATTTTTAGAAAATTTTTAATTTTTTTGGACGCTAATTTCAGATAAAATAAAATAAAATACTTTTTTGTTTTAAAACCACGATATTTATTAATTTAAGAACCGACCGGTTTCGCTTTACTTAAGCATACTAGTATTAATTTGTACCCTGATGATGCTTAAGTAAAGCGAAACCGGTCGGTTCTTAAATTAATAAATATCGTGGTTTTAAAACAAAAAAGTATTTTATTTTATTAAATATGTCAAACCACAAAGTGATTGCTTTCTACAATAATAGCTAATTTCAGACTTGGGTTCGAACTTTGGGAGCAGTTTTCTCAGGTTCTATGGGACCAAATTGGCTGAAATTTAGGAAAAGTGATAAGAAGCATGGTACAAATCGAAATCAGTCACAAAATCTCCATAAAATTGTATTTTTAGAAAAATTATTATTTTTATGGACGCTTATTTCAGACTTGGGGTCGAAATTTGGAAGCAGTTTTCTCAGGTTCTATGGGACCAAACTGGCTGAAATTTTGTAATAGTGATAAGAATCGCAATCAAAATCGAACTCAGTCACAAAATCTCCATTAAGTCGTATTTTTAGAAAAATTATGATTTTTATGGACGCTAATTTCAGACTTGGGTTCGAACTTTAGAAGCAGTTTTCTCAGGTTCTATGCGACCAAACTGGCTGAAATTTCGAAATAGTCATAAGAATCGCTAACCAAATTGAATTCAGTCACAAAATCTCCATAAAATTTTATTTTAAGAAAAATTATTATTTTGATGGACGCTAATTTCAGACTTGGGTTCGAACTTTGCAAGCAGTTTTCTCAGGTTTTAAGGGACCAAACGGGCTGAAATATTGGAATAGTGATAAGAATCGTTATCCAAATCGAACTCAGTCAAAAAATTCTCATAAAGTTGTCTTTTTAGAAAAACCATCTTTTTTATGGAGCCTTATTTCAGCCTTGGGTTCGAACTTTGTAAGCAGTTTTCTCAGGTTGTATGGGACTAAATTGGCTGAAATTAAGGAAAAGTGATAAGAAGCATGGTACAAATCGAAATCAGTTACAAATCTCCATAAAGTTGTATTTTTAGAAAAATTATGATTTTTATGGACGCTAATTTCAGACTTGGGTTCGAAATTTAGAAGCAGTTTTCTCAGGTTCTATGCGACCAAACTGGCTGAAATTTCGAAATAGTCATAAGAATCGCTAACCAAATTGAATTCAGTCACAAAATCTCCATAAAATTTTATTTTAAGAAAAATTATTATTTTGATGGACGCTAATTTCAGACTTGGGTTCGAACTTTTGAAGCAGTTTTGTCAGGTTCTATGGACCAAATAGGCTGAAATTTAGGAAAAAGGATAAGAAGCATGGTACAAATCGAAATCATTCACAAAATCTCCATAAAGTTGTATTTTTAGAAAAATTATGATTTTTAGTGACCCAAATTTCAGACTTGGGTTCGAACTTTGCAAGCAGTTTTCTCAGGTTTTAAGGGACCAAACGGGCTGAAATATTGGAATAGTGATAAGAATCGTTATCCAAATCGAACTCAGTCAGAAAATCTTCATAAATTTGTCTTTTTAGAAAAACCATATTTTTTATGGAGCCTAATTCCAGCCTTGGGTTCCAACTTTGTAAGCAGTTTTCTCAGGTTGTATGGGACTAAATTGGCTGAAATTAAGGAAAAGTGATAAGAAGCATGGTACAAATCGAAATCAGTTACAAATCTCCATAAAGTTGTATTTTTAGAAAAATTATGATTTTTATGGACGCTAATTTCAGACTTGGGTTCGAACTTTAGAAGCAGTTTTTTCAGGTTCTATGGGACCAAACTGGCTGAAATATTGGAATAAAGATAAGAATCGTTATCCAAATCGAACTCAGTCACAAAATCTCCATAAAGTTGTATTTTTAGAAAAACCATCTTTTTTATTGAGCTTTTCCAGCCATGGGATCCGACTTTGGAAGCAGTTTTCTCAGGTCGTATGGGACTAAATTGGCTGAAATTAAGGAAAAGTGATAAGAAGCATGGGACAAATCGAAATCAGTTACAAATCTCCATAAAGTTGTATTTTTAGAAAAATTATGATTTTTATGGACGCACATTTCAGACTTGGGTTCGAACTTTGAAAGCAGTTTTCTCAGGTTTTATGGGACCAAACGGGCTGAAATATTGGAATAGTGATGAGAATCGTTAACCAAATCGAACTCAGTCACAAAATCTTCATAAAGTTTAATTTTAAGAAAAACCATCTTTTTTATGGAGCCTAATTTCAGCCTTGGGTTCAAACTTGGGAAGCAGTTTTCTCAGGTTCTATGGGACCAAACTGGCTGAAATTTTCTAATATTGATAAGAATCGCTAACCAAATTGAATTCAGTCACAAAATCTCCATAAAGTTGTATTTTTAGAAAATTTTTAATTTTTTTGGACGCTAATTTCAGATAAAATAAAATAAAATACTTTTTTGTTTTAAAACCACGATATTTATTAATTTAAGAACCGACTGGTTTCGCTTTACTTAAGCATCATCAGGGTACAAATTAATACTAGTATTAATTTGTACCCTGATGATGCTTAAGTAAAGCGAAACCGGTCGGTTCTTAAATTAATAAATATCGTGGTTTTAAAACAAAAAAGTATTTTATTTTATTAAATATGTCAAACCACAAAGTGATTGCTTTCTACAATAATAGCTAATTTCAGACTTGGGTTCGAACTTTGGAAGCAGTTTTCTCAGGTTCTTTGGGACCAAATTGGCTGAAATTTAGGAAAAGTGATAAGAAGCATGGTACAAATCGAAATCAGTCACAAAATCTCCATAAAATTGTATTTTTAGAAAAATTATTATTTTTATGGACGCTTATTTCAGACTTGGGGTCGAAATTTGGAAGCAGTTTTCTCAGGTTCTATGCGACCAAACTGGCTGAAATTTCGAAATAGTCATAAGAATCGCTAACCAAATTGAATTCAGTCACAAAATCTCCATAAAATTTTATTTTAAGAAAAATTATTATTTTGATGGACGCTAATTTCAGACTTGGGTTTGAACTTTTGAAGCAGTTTTGTCAGGTTCTATGGACCAAATTGGCTGAAATTTAGGAAAAGTTATTAGAAGCATGGTACAAATCGAAATCAGTCATAAAATCTCCATAAAAATGTATTTTTAGAAAAATTATGATTTTTTGTGACGCAAATTTCAGACTTGGGTTCGAACTTTGCAAGCAGTTTTCTCAGGTTTTAAGGGACCAAACGGGCTGAAATATTGGAATAGTGATAAGAATCGTTATCCAAATCGAACTCAGTCAAAAAATTCTCATAAAGTTGTCTTTTTAGAAAAACCATCTTTTTTATGGAGCCTTATTTCAGCCTTGGGTTCGAACTTTGTAAGCAGTTTTCTCAGGTTGTATGGGACTAAATTGGCTGAAATTAAGGAAAAGTGATAAGAAGCATGGTACAAATCGAAATCAGTTACAAATCTCCATAAAGTTGTATTTTTAGAAAAATTATGATTTTTATGGACGCTAATTTCAGACTTGGGTTCGAAATTTAGAAGCAGTTTTCTCAGGTTCTATGCGACCAAACTGGCTGAAATTTCGAAATAGTCATAAGAATCGCTAACCAAATTGAATTCAGTCACAAAATCTCCATAAAATTTTATTATAAGAAAAATTATTATTTTGATGGACGCTAATTTCAGACTTGGGTTCGAACTTTTGAAGCAGTTTTGTCAGGTTCTATGGACCAAATAGGCTGAAATTTAGGAAAAAGGATAAGAAGCATGGTACAAATCGAAATCATTCACAAAATCTCCATAAAGTTGTATTTTTAGAAAAATTATGATTTTTAGTGACCCAAATTTCAGACTTGGGTTCGAACTTTGCAAGCAGTGTTCTCAGGTTTTAAGGGACCAAACGGGCTGAAATATTGGAATAGTGATAAGAATCGTTATCCAAATCGAACTCAGTCACAAAATCTTCATAAAGTTGTCTTTTTAGAAAAACCATCTTTTTTATGGAGCCTAATTCCAGCCTTGGGTTCCAACTTTGTAAGCAGTTTTCTCAGGTTGTATGGGACTAAATTGGCTGAAATTAAGGAAAAGTGATAAGAAGCATGGTACAAATCGAAATCAGTTACAAATCTCCATAAAGTTGTATTTTTAGAAAAATTATGATTTTTATGGACGCTAATTTCAGACTTGGGTTCGAACTTTAGAAGCAGTTTTCTTAGGTTCTATGGGACCAAACTGGCTGAAATATTGGAATAGTGATAAGAATCGATATCCAAATTGAACTCAGTCACAAAATCTCCATAAAGTTGTATTTTTAGAAAAATCATGATTTTTATGGACGCTAATTTCAGACTTGGGTTCGAACTTTAGAAGCAGTTTTTTCAGGTTCTATGGGACCAAACTGGCTGAAATATTGGAATAAAGATAAGAATCGTTATCCAAATCGAACTCAGTCACAAAATCTCCATAAAGTTGTATTTTTAGAAAAACCATCTTTTTTATGGAGGCTAATTTGAGACTTAGGTACGAACTTTAGAAGCAGTTTTCTCAGGTTCTATGCAACCAAACTGGCTGAAATTTTGAAATAGTGATAAGAATCGCTATCCAAATCGAATTCAGTCACAAAATCTCCATAAAGTTCTCTTTTTAGAAAAACCATCATTTTTATGGAGCTTTTCCAGCCATGGGATCCGACTTTGGAAGCAGTTTTCTCAGGTCGTATGGGACTAAATTGGCTGAAATTAAGGAAAAGTGATAAGAAGCATGGGACAAATCGAAATCAGTTACAAATCTCCATAAAGTTGTATTTTTAGAAAAATTATGATTTTTATGGACGCACATTTCAGACTTGGGTTCGAACTTTGAAAGCAGTTTTCTCAGGTTTTATGGGACCAAACGGGCTGAAATATTGGAATAGTGATAAGAATCGTTAACCAAATCGAACTCAGTCACAAAATCTTCATAAAGTTTAATTTTAAGAAAAACCATCTTTTTTATGGAGCCTAATTTCAGCCTTGGGTTCAAACTTGGGAAGCAGTTTTCTCAGGTTCTATGGGACCAAACTGGCTGAAATTTTCTAATATTGATAAGAATCGCTAACCAAATTGAATTCAGTCACAAAATCTCCATAAAGTTGTATTTTTAGAAAATTTTTAATTTTTTTGGACGCTAATTTCAGATAAAATAAAATAAAATACTTTTTTGTTTTAAAACCACGATATTTATTAATTTAAGAACCGATGATGCTTAAGTAAAGCGAAACCGGTCGGTTCTTAAATTAATAAATATCGTGGTTTTAAAACAAAAAAAATGGGTGTGTCAAGCCTACGCAAGACAGAAGTGAAACTTCTAGTATTCTTCTCTCTCTCTCTTTTCATTTCATTCTCTCTTTTTTTTCTGTCTATTGACATATTTATAAGTAGCATGTGATAAAAAAAATTAAAAGTTATAAAAAAAGAAAAAAAAAATTAGTTAAAGCGGGGATCGAACCTCGGTTCTTCACGACCACAGTCGTGCGCTCTGCCTGTAGACAGCGAAGATGAGTTAGGAGAGTGAGTTAAACTAGGTATATAATATTAGCTAGGCTCCTATAGCGAAATGATACCTTTTTTTCGTCACGGTCATGAGTCGGTTTTAAATTGGTCCTCGAAATTGCATGACGCGCGTAAAGAAGTTTCACTTCAAAAAATTCCTCCAAATTTATGGATATAATTACGATCTTTTTCAAGCGCGTATGTAATGATTATTTTTATCAACGTCGCATACACCTTGCTAATGTTTTCAGTATTATTAGGGCTTTTTTATACTAATTTTCATATATTTATTGGCAGGTAGAGTAGAAATTAATATTTTTTAGCGTTTGCCAACGACCATACCATGTTGAACACACCGGTTCTCGTCCGATCACCGAAGTTAAGCAACATTGGGCGCGGTCAGTACTTGGATGGGTGACCGCTTGGGAACACCGCGTGCCGTTGGCCCATTTTTTATGGTAATTTCATGTTTTTTTTTATTTTTTTATCGTTACTATAATTAATAATATCATAAAATTCTTTAACTTTTCAAGTATGCTACAGGCCTAAAATATTACTTAGTGGATTGATATTATGGTCAACCATTGAAAAAAAAAATTCCTACAAAGTTATGGATGTAATTACGATCTTTTTCAAGCGCGTATGTAATGATTATTTTTATCAACGTCGCACACACCTTGCTAATGTTTTCAGTAGTATTAGGGCTTTTTTATACTAATTTTCATATATTTATTTGCAGGTAGAATAGAAATTAATATTGTTTAGCGTTTGCCAACGACCATACCATGTTGAACACACCGGTTCTCGTCCGATCACCGAAGTTAAGCAACATTGGGCGCGGTCAGTACTTGGATGGGTGACCGCTTGGGAACACCGCGTGCCGTTGGCCCATTTTTTATGGTAATTTTATGTTTTTTTTTATTTTTTTATCGTTAACATCATAAAAAATTTTATATCATTCTTTAACTTTTCAATTATTCTACAGGCCTAAAATATTACTTAGTGGATTGATATTATCGTCAACCATTGAAAAAAAAAAAGGCGTTAAAAACAAAAAAATAATTTGCCATAGCCGAGAATCGAACTCGGATCAACTGCTTGGAAAGCAACTATGCTGACCATTACACCACCAACGCCAGTTGTCGAGATGAGCTAAGAAGCATTTATATTTTACTTCAAAACTTTGACTAGATCAAATGAACTTTAATCGGTCCCGCATTTTCGTTTCGGTCATGAGTTGGTTTTACTCCGGTCCACGAAATTGCATGACGCGCGTAAAGAAGTTTCACTTCAAAAAGTATTTTATTTTATTAAATATGTCAAACCACAAAGTGATTGCTTTCTACAATAATAGCTAATTTCAGACTTGGGTTCGAACTTTGGAAGCAGTTTTCTCAGGTTCTTTGGGACCAAATTGGCTGAAATTTAGGAAAAGTGATAAGAAGCATGGTACAAATCGAAATCAGTCACAAAATCTCCATAAAATTGTATTTTTAGAAAAATTATTATTTTTATGGACGCTTATTTCAGACTTGGGGTCGAAATTTGGAAGCAGTTTTCTCAGGTTCTATGGGACCAAACTGGCTGAAATTTTGTAATAGTGATAAGAATCGCAATCAAAATCGAACTCAGTCACAAAATCTCCATAAAGTCGTATTTTTAGAAAAATTATGATTTTTATGGACGCTAATTTCAGACTTGGGTTCGAACTTTAGAAGCAGTTTTCTCAGGTTCTATGCGACCAAACTGGCTGAAATTTCGAAATAGTCATAAGAATCGCTAACCAAATTGAATTCAGTCACAAAATCTCCATAAAATTTTATTTTAAGAAAAATTATTATTTTGATGGACGCTAATTTCAGACTTGGGTTCAAACTTTTGAAGCAGTTTTGTCAGGTTCTATGGACCAAATTGGCTGAAATTTAGGAAAAGTTATTAGAAGCATGGTACAAATCGAAATCAGTCATAAAATCTCCATAAAAATGTATTTTTAGAAAAATTATGATTTTTAGTGACGCAAATTTCAGACTTGGGTTCGAACTTTGCAAGCAGTTTTCTCATGTTTTAAGGGACCAAACGGGCTGAAATATTGGAATAGTGATAAGAATCGTTATCCAAATCGAACTCAGTCAAAAAATTCTCATAAAGTTGTCTTTTTAGAAAAACCATCTTTTTTATGGAGCCTTATTTCAGCCTTGGGTTCGAACTTTGTAAGCAGTTTTCTCAGGTTGTATGGGACTAAATTGGCTGAAATTAAGGAAAAGTGATAAGAAGCATGGTACAAATCGAAATCAGTTACAAATCTCCATAAAGTTGTATTTTTAGAAAAATTATGATTTTTATGGACGCTAATTTCAGACTTGGGTTCGAAATTTAGAAGCAGTTTTCTCAGGTTCTATGCGACCAAACTGGCTGAAATTTCGAAATAGTCATAAGAATCGCTAACCAAATTGAATTCAGTCACAAAATCTCCATAAAATTTTATTTTAAGAAAAATTATTATTTTGATGGACGCTAATTTCAGACTTGGGTTCGAACTTTTGAAGCAGTTTTGTCAGGTTCTATGGACCAAATAGGCTGAAATTTAGGAAAAAGGATAAGAAGCATGGTACAAATCGAAATCATTCACAAAATCTCCATAAAGTTGTATTTTTAGAAAAATTATGATTTTTAGTGACCCAAATTTCAGACTTGGGTTCGAACTTTGCAAGCAGTTTTCTCAGGTTTTAAGGGACCAAACGGGCTGAAATATTGGAATAGTGATAAGAATCGTTATCCAAATCGAACTCAGTCACAAAATCTTCATAAAGTTGTCTTTTTAGAAAAACCATCTTTTTTATGGAGCCTAATTCCAGCCTTGGGTTCCAACTTTGTAAGCAGTTTTCTCAGGTTGTATGGGACTAAATTGGCTGAAATTAAGGAAAAGTGATAAGAAGCATGGTACAAATCGAAATCAGTTACAAATCTCCATAAAGTTGTATTTTTAGAAAAATTATGATTTTTATGGACGCTAATTTCAGACTTGGGTTCGAACTTTAGAAGCAGTTTTCTTAGGTTCTATGGGACCAAACTGGCTGAAATATTGGAATAGTGATAAGAATCGATATCCAAATTGAACTCAGTCACAAAATCTCCATAAAGTTGTATTTTTAGAAAAATCATGATTTTTATGGACGCTAATTTCAGACTTGGGTTCGAACTTTAGAAGCAGTTTTTTCAGGTTCTATGGGACCAAACTGGCTGAAATATTGGAATAAAGATAAGAATCGTTATCCAAATCGAACTCAGTCACAAAATCTCCATAAAGTTGTATTTTTAGAAAAACCATCTTTTTTATGGAGGCTAATTTGAGACTTAGGTACGAACTTAAGAAGCAGTTTTCTCAGGTTCTATGCAACCAAACTGGCTGAAATTTTGAAATAGTGATTTTTATGGACGCACGTTTCAGACTTGGGTTCGAACTTTGAAAGCAGTTTTCTTTATGGGACCAAACGGGCTGAAATATTGGAATAGTGATAAGAATCGTTAACCAAATCGAACTCAGTCACAAAATCTTCATAAAGTTTAATTTTAAGAAAAACCATCTTTTTTATGGAGCCTAATTTCAGCCTTGGGTTCAAACTTGGGAAGCAGTTTTCTCAGGTTCTATGGGACCAAACTGGCTGAAATTTTCTAATATTGATAAGAATCGCTAACCAAATTGAATTCAGTCACAAAATCTCCATAAAGTTGTATTTTTAGAAAATTTTTAATTTTTTTGGACGCTAATTTCAGATAAAATAAAATAAAATACTTTTTTGTTTTAAAACCACGATATTTATTAATTTAAGAACCGACCGGTTTCGCTTTACTTAAGCATCATCAGGGTACAAATTAATACTAGTATTAATTTGTACCCTGATGATGCTTAAGTAAAGCGAAACCGGTCGGTTCTTAAATTAATAAATATCGTGGTTTTAAAACAAAAAAGTATTTTATTTTATTAAATATGTCAAACCACAAAGTGATTGCTTTCTACAATAATAGCTAATTTCAGACTTGGGTTCGAACTTTGGAAGCAGTTTTCTCAGGTTCTATGGGACCAAATTGGCTGAAATTTAGGAAAAGTGATAAGAAGAATGGTACAAATCGAAATCAGTCACAAAATCTCCATAAAATTGTATTTTTAGAAAAATTATTATTTTTATGGACCCTTATTTCAGACTTGGGGTCGAAATTTGGAAGCAGTTTTCTCAGGTTCTATGGGACCAAACTGGCTGAAATTTTGTAATAGTGATAAGAATCGCAATCAAAATCGAACTCAGTCACAAAATCTCCATAAAGTCGTATTTTTAGAAAAATTATGATTTTTATGGACGCTTATTTCAGACTTGGGTTCGAACTTTAGAAGCAGTTTTCTCAGGTTCTATGCGACCAAACTGGCTGAAATTTCGAAATAGTCATAAGAATCGCTAACCAAATACAATTCAGTCACAAAATCTCCATAAAATTTTATTTTAAGAAAAATTATTATTTTGATGGACGCTAATTTCAGACTTGGGTTCGAACTTTTGAAGCAGTTTTGTCAGGTTCTATGGACCAAATTGGCTGAAATTTAGGAAAAGTTATTAGAAGCATGGTACAAATCGAAATCAGTCATAAAATCTCCATAAAAATGTATTTTTAGAAAAATTATGATTTTTAGTGACGCAAATTTCAGACTTGGGTTCGAACTTTGCAAGCAGTTTTCTCAGGTTTTAAGGGACCAAACGGGCTGAAATATTGGAATAGTGATAAGAATCGTTATCCAAATCGAACTCAGTCAAAAAATTCTCATAAAGTTGTCTTTTTAGAAAAACCATCTTTTTTATGGAGCCTTATTTCAGCCTTGGGTTCGAACTTTGTAAGCAGTTTTCTCAGGTTGTATGGGACTAAATTGGCTGAAATTAAGGAAAAGTGATAAGAAGCTTGGTACAAATCGAAATCAGTTACAAATCTCCATAAAGTTGTATTTTTAGAAAAATTATGATTTTTATGGACGCTAATTTCAGGCTTGGGTTCGAAATTTAGAAGCAGTTTTCTCAGGTTCTATGCGACCAAACTGGCTGAAATTTCGAAATAGTCATAAGAATCGCTAACCAAATTGAATTCAGTCACAAAATCTCCATAAAGTTGTATTTTTAGAAAAATCATGATTTTTATGGACGCTAATTTCAGACTTGAGTTCGAACTTTAGAAGCAGTTTTTTCAGGTTCTATGGGACCAAACTGGCTGAAATATTGGAATAAAGATAAGAATCGTTATCCAAATCGAACTCAGTCACAAAATCTCCATAAAGTTGTATTTTTAGAAAAACCATCTTTTTTATGGAGGCTAATTTGAGACTTAGGTACGAACTTTAGAAGCAGTTTTCTCAGGTTCTATGCAACCAAACTGGCTGAAATTTTGAAATAGTGATAAGAATCGCTATCCAAATCGAATTCAGTCACAAAATCTCCATAAAGTTCTCTTTTTAGAAAAACCATCATTTTTATGGAGCTTTTCCAGCCATGGGATCCGACTTTGGAAGCAGTTTTCTCAGGTCGTATGGGACTAAATTGGCTGAAATTAAGGAAAAGTGATAAGAAGCATGGGACAAATCGAAATCAGTTACAAATCTCCATAAAGTTGTATTTTTAGAAAAATTATGATTTTTATGGACGCTTATTTCAGACTTGGGTTCGAAATTTGGAAGCAGTTTTCTCAGGTTCTATGGGACCAAACTGGCTGAAATTTTGTAATAGTGATAAGAATCGCAATCAAAATCGAACTCAGTCACAAAATCTCCATAAAGTCGTATTTTTAGAAAAATTATGATTTTTATGGACGCTAATTTCAGACTTGGGTTCGAAATTTAGAAGCAGTTTTCTCAGGTTCTATGCGACCAAACTGGCTGAAATAATGGAATAGTCTTAAGAGGGTTCCACTGTAAACAGGGTGTATCGGCACGTACCCGACAAACTTTAACCAGCTATTCCTTAGCATATTTGGAGTAAAAAATCTTATGTGCACTTTGCTGTCCGGTAACGTTTTTTTTAATAAAAAAATTATTATTCATATTTTCACCACATGTCACCACTGTTTTATCCTTTGTCAAAGTTCGAAAACCCATCTGGCAAATATTTTATTCGAATTCCGTTGAATAATGCACGTGTGTGCCTATATTGGTGCACTTCTACAATCACAACGAAATGGCACGGCACCATTCGTCTCATTTTTAACTATTATTATTTAGTGTGTGCGAAAGAGCGAAGACGATCTTCGACATACTTGCTTATAACAGCTGTTGAACACAAAACTCAATTCCAATGACAGTGATGTAGTGTGGAAATTTAATTTTTTTTTGTTTTTAATTGAAAAAAAATGCTACCGGACAGCAAAGTGCCCATAACATTTTTTACTCCAAATATGCTAAGGAATAGCTGGTTAAAGTTTGTCGGGTTAGTGCCGATACACCCTGTATAATTTAAAAAATCTAATATTATAATAAAATTAATACGTACTACATAATTCTAAAATTTCAGTAAATAATATTTTTGCTACCCACCATTTATACGTATTTCATAACTAGGTTACAATTTTGTAGGTTATTTTTTTGTTTTTCATCATTTGTATGGATTTAAATAAATAATTTTTAAAAGTAAATAAGTAATATTTTTTCTTTGTTTTGTTACCCAACATTTAAAAAGGTAAATGCCCGTAAATGAGCAATATTTCAAGGCACTGTCTGGAGAATTTGAACAATTCTTAAAATTTTAGCGTTCATTTTCGGGTTCTGTGAAAGACTTATTCAAGTTCTGTTTTTATATCATTGTAGGCTAGTTGCTTGACAAAACTGAAATTATCACAGAACTTGAAAATGAACGTTGAAATTTGATGAATTGTTCAGATTCTCCGAAACAACCCGTCCTAAGGGCGAGTTGTTTCGGAAAAAATCACGTGTGAAAAAGTCATCACAACGTCAATCCACTCAATTTTCCATAAATTGGGTTGTTTCATCGTCCGTCAAGAGAAAATTCAACGAAATATTCATGAAAATGTGATAATAATAATAATAACTTAAATAATCAACTTATAAAGGTAAGAAAATAGTAATACCGGGCATTTCAATTAAAAGAGGAATTTTTCAAGGAGACTCATTGAGTCCTCTTTGGTTTTGCTTAGCATTGAATCCTCTATCTAAAATGTTAATTAAAAGCAAGTTTGGAATAAAAGTTAAGGGTAATACAGGGGAGAGTAGTACAATTTCGCATTTATTATTTATGGATGACATAAAATTATTTTCGAATTCTGAACAAAATTTAGAGAAAATGATTGAGGTAGTTAAAAACTTTTCAGATGATATCAAAATGACTTTTGGTTTAGATAAATGTAGAACGATCCATATAGAGAAAGGCAAAATTGTAGATGGGGACGAGAGTATATTTAGAAATTTCCAAATTACTAGTATGAAAAGGGATGAGGTTTATAAATATTTAGGATACCCACAATCAAATAGATTAGACCATACTAGTATTAAAAATGATATTAGGATTAAATTTCAAACTAGGACCAGGAAAATTTTAAAATGCAATCTATCTGCTAAAAATTTAGTAAAAGCAATAAATACTTGGGCAATACCTCTATTAACGTACTCATTTGGCATAATTAAATGGTCTAATACAGATTTAGATAACTTAGAAAGATTAATTAGAACTACGCTAACAAAGTTTAATTGCCATCATCCAAATTCAGCTATAGAACGAGTTAATTTACCTAGAAATTTAGGAGGTAGAGGTATAGTCAAAATAACTTCTTCAAAACATAATCAGGTAGAAATGCTAAGAACTTTTTTCCATAGGAAAGCTCATAGCTCAGAAATGCACAAAATAATTTGCAAGGCAGATAGAAATATTACACCTTTAAATTTATACGATGAGAATGCCAACATTTTTATAAATCCCAACCAGGAATTATTAGATTCCTGGTCAAATAAAATTTTACACGCAAAACACTTCAATTATCTCAACCAAACATATGTTGACAAATTTTCGTCAAACAAATGGTTGAGTATTGGAGAGTTGAGCGCAGAAATAGAAGGATTTATGCTTGCCATTCAGGATAGAGTCATTAATACTAAAAATTATAGAAAGCATATAATCAAAGATACAAATCAAATTGATGATTTGTGTAGAAAATGTTTGGCTTTTCCGGAAACTATAGAACATATTATATCTGGATGTTCTATATTAGCACCGTCCGAGTATACATTTAGGCACAATCAAGTATTAAAAATAATTCACCAAAATTTGGTAATTAAACATAACTTGATTGACTGCCGTAATATAGTACCATATTATGAATACGAACCAAATTCATTTTTAGAAAACGAATTTTATAAAATATATTATGATAAAACTATACTAACAGACCGAACGATTAGTCATAATAGACCCGATATAGTTTTACATGACAAAATTAAAAAAATAACTTATATCATTGATGTCGCTATTCCAAATTCCTGTAACATTCAAAAATCTGTTAATGAAAAAATTAGAAAATACACAGATTTAGGAAACGAAATAAAAAGAATTTGGCATTCTCAGACTATAAAAATATTACCATTCGTTATTTCGGCTACTGGCATTATACCTAGCTCTCTCATTAAAAATTTAGGCGTATTAGATCTATCAAAAAATTAATATATAAAGATGCAAAAGTCGGTCATTTTGAATACATGTAGGATAACGAAAGATTTTTTAAATATTTATGTTGAGGGATCAGTAGGATTTATAGGCCCTGTTAGAAGTACTACCGAGCCGAACCCTCTGATATGAATATATCTGGAGTCGGTGAATTTTTTTTCCCATTTGATCTCTGGTGAGTTGACGTGTTGTTGTTCTGGTATTGTTTTGTATTTATTTTACTTATATAATGCACTTGCATAGTGTTGATTGACTAGCTGATCATTTGTGGAAAAGTGAGTGGAAGGGTTTAGTTTTTCCTATGGGGAAGATTTAACCCGGACAACAAAATCGGAAGCATAAAAAAATACAAATAATATATAATGATAGGTTTTCACTTAAACATAAAATTATAATAACAGACTAAGGGTCCAGTACCCATGGGCAAAAATACAAAAGATAAAATAAAATTCAAATAAAATCGGATATGAGAATACAAGTAAATTACAATATACCCCATTAGAGCTCGCTCTATGTAGCGGACTTCTGTATCCTTATGCAAGCTGCAAGCGAAGGTTTAACTCAACAACTTTTCCACAACTAAAGCGAATTCCACTCTAGAATCTGGAAAGAAACGATGTAAAAGAGTTATTAATAAATACAATTTTTTGGTTTATGCAAACATGATAAAGATTGTGTAAGTAGATACTTAAATATAAAGACCTATGTGAAATTGAAATCAAATCAAATGCAGAGTTATACGATTTGTCCAAATAAACTTAACTTTCTCACTGATAATTATTTTTTTCAAATTTGTCAGGCAGGTAGGTGGTACCATAATATTGAAAAAAAATGCAAATACAAAAGTCCAGATAAATACGAAAATTTTACATTAAAAAAGCAATCAAACCATTAAAACGGACATCATCTTGAAACGGAACATGCTAACAAATTTTACAGACAGAAGAAATGCAAAAGATCGAGTTAAATAGGCTACGTTTAGTCAATCACTTTGAATTATATAACCTTCGAAAGTTATTCCAATAAATAGATGATTTATTTATTTATTTTATTGATACATGATTTAGAGAGTACATGTGGTTTTTTATGATATTTCACCCTCCATGCTGGGGATGACCCTGTGTTATGGCGGGTGAATTTTACAGTTTGCGGACATAGAATCTATACATTACCATAATATAAAATAGAGAAATTAGAAAAATGAGGTTATAGCTAGTTTGGGTTGCAAAAAGAGGATAGAGAAGTTAGAGAATTATAAGAAGATGAAAAATTTGAGAAATTATCAGTAAATAGATCACATTCATTCAAGACTTGTAGAAAAGTCAACCAGTGTCGAATATAAATGAAAAAATCGTATGGGTATAATTGATACACTATCTGAGCTACAAATATATTGAGGTAGAACATTTTTAAAATAAAAAAAATATAGCAGCAAAAAATGAATTATTTTATGAAAAAAATTATAACTACATAAATAAATAGAAATATGAGACTTAAAAATAATCAGGTCTCCTAGCTCAGTGGAAGAGTGTTGGTTTATGTGGAACGAGCTACCGGCATCTGTTTTTCGGGATTTGATAAGAGGTTTTCTATCCATCAAGTCTTTGCGAATACATACGTAGCTACTTCCATATACAACTGCGCGAACAAGAATGTATAAACTATTAATTAAAATGAAATTTGTTGGTATTGTTGCTACTGGTTCTGTTTCTCCCACATTCATACCACCACACCGACTTACATCCCTACATCTCTTCATCCGTATAGCCCAACATACTTAAGTACAGTGGCGGCTCGAGCACTTCTTCGATGGTGTGTACTGACATTTTTTACATGTAGTGTACTGAAATCTCACTTCCCGGAGATTATAATATAAGATATTTTAAACTGAAATGTTCATAGACGAGTCATGCACTCATCGATATATAGACAATGTTTGGTCGACGCGTGCACCTAATCAGACGCCTAAACACAAAATAAATTAAAATTTATATGTTTGTGCTCACATAACATAGTAAAATAAAAATAACGCAATAACTTGCAAGATTATCATCCATTTGATTTCCGTCGCTCGAAACTACGTAACTTTCTTGCAAATTATTATAAGCAATAAATAATTAGTCGCTTGAAATATAATAATAATTTTTATTTTTTTGGAATAACTTTATTGAGTAAAACCTCAAATTGTAATATTTAATTATTGAAGACAATATTAGCGATTTCAAATGAAGACAATGTTTATAGTTCTTATTCGAAGTATGATACAGTTAAATGTGACCGAAGGGGATAGGGTCCCATTAGCTCAGTCGTAAAGAGCGGTGCCCCGGCGAGGCAAGGGTCCTGGGTTCGAGTCCTAGATGTGACCGTATCCTTTTCTGATTTTTCTACTTAAGATTTTCGTTTAGAAATCGCTAATATTGTCTTAAATAATTAAATAATAATAATAATTTGATGACTTGTATAAATGCAAAATCACCTCAAGGGCGCTCCATTCAAATTGAAAATATCTCCCGAGTAAAAATAAATGCCGCCGACGGGAATTGAACCCGCACCTTCTGATGTCCGGTCAGGTGCTCTGAACCACTGATCTACGTCGGCTTATTTTACACGCCAAATAATTCAATATGTACTAGGACTTCAATCAACAATTACTGATTTTTTCACCTGTAATCAACAAACTTTATTTTTAAAAGGAAGGTGCGGGTTCAATTCCCGTCGATGGCATTTATTTTTACTCAGGAGATATTTTCAATTTGTATGGATATTTCACGCGATTAATTATTGCTAATATAAATTTGTTATTTTTTGTGCTATGCATAAGAAATCTTGTCTTATAAACTGATGTTTATCATAAAAAATAGTAACTTTCTTGAACTAAACAAACGGTTCACAAGTACGGCAGTAGGGGATTTAATCAAAACCTTTTATATCTAGGAGGTCTTGATTTAACGGACTTTCCCCACGGCATTTGAAATTTGCGAAACAATCGCAAATAAAATACCCAAATGTCTGAAGTGACATCTCGGATTATCCCCTCTTCACGCTACGTTATGTGAACTGAGAAATGCAACAACGGACGCGCGCATCGGTTGGTCGCTTGTCGCTGGTTCTAGTTACAGACGTGGCGCGGAGCGGTTGCATTTCACTTGAAAATATTATATTTCTATAAATATTAATTGCTTTTATGTTTGTAGAATTCATTTATTTACATGTAGACAAAGCATCGAATGTTTTTTTTATTCTTTTAGTAGGTTTCTGGAATATCTGGTGGGGTTTGTCCCACCGCACGGTGTGCCGAATCCCAATCTAGCTCCCCTTTAATACAAAATTGGTGTATTTCAAATATTTTTTAAATATTCAGCATTGAGTTGTTAAATATCCCAGGTAGATAAAACTGCAAAATATTTTTATTTTTATTGCCTTTGGGGTAGGTTTGATCACATTTAAAGTCCATTGTACTTGAGCCGCCGCGCTGTACCCCAATAAACAGTCTGTTTTGAACGTCTGCGCTGAATGGTTGTGGTTTATTTGTGTGAAATTTTATTATTTTTCTGTGAAATGGAGGCGACAAATCAAGGTATGCATTAATTTTTTTCATCGTGTTAGACCGTTTATATTTTCCAGATTGCATGTAAGATTTAATCAAAAATAACATAAAGCAATATTTATTCATTTATCTGGTTTCAAAAGTTTACATGGTCTGAAAGTTTATTTCTATGCATTTCTATGATTCCAAAAAAATTTTGTCGTAAAGTTGACTCATCTTTATTTCATTTGGTTAAAAATTTTTCTGCATCTGTTTGCGTTTTCATGCCATTTCTTCACATTCCAGTGATACAGCCATCAATTTCTAACCGAACGATATTCGATATTTGGTTACGAAACCCGAAGGAAGACCGAGCAAACAAGATATTACGTCATGTTATTCGACATTTTGGTTTTGTAGATCCTACTGACGATATTTTGAAATCACTTTAACATTCGATTAGTGTAGTGACCATTGGAATTCACATGCGTTGGAAGAAAAGTGGAAGACATGCTCATAAATTTGTGAACAATTATTCCGTTTGGCTCAACAAAGACATTAATTTTAGTGATATTGTTTATGGTGCAATACCTTCTTGTAGTTACAATACAACGTTAAACGTTACAAGTGCTTCCAGACGCGGTCGCCCAAAAAAACTTTTTGGGGATTGTTGCGAAAAAACCACAGCAAAAGAAGTGAAAAAATCCTTCAGTTCTCCAACAAAACACAAATATCCATGGTGGCTCAAGCATCTCTACGGGCTTCTGGTAAAAAAAATGCTGCTTCAATGGTGGGCAAAATATTTTCATCATCGCCGCGATATGCCACAAAAATAAAAAATAAAATAATATACCTTGTTCCACACAAGCAACATTGACGGCAAATCAAGCCCTGTCTTTGATCGTAAATGCTAAGTTAACTACTAATCAATATAAACTTATTAGGAAACAGGCAAGAGAACTAAATAGTCCACTTTATCCTTCATATTATTTAGTTAAAAAGGCTAAAACTGCTTGCTATCCTGACCCTGATACAAGGAAGACTTCCCGGATTGACACGAATATGGACCTCTTGCATATATTGCTAATTTCGTCAGATCCACTAATATCCAGTTTGCGGAAATCACCCAATGGAAAAAGTACGAGATTCTCACCAGATGTGTTGGCATTGCTGTCAACTCCATCCGCTCCTTTGAGATCCGAGACTACTTTATCAGAAGAAAGTGACGACCGGGAATCTGATTGATACCAAAATACACAGATAGGTAAATATTTACATAAATATTATACTAAAACAATTAAGTTTTTGTAGGTACAAACAATATTTAAATTGATGCCTGCCAGTGTAAAAAATAATTAGAAATTTATTATTACACAAAACTCCTTCTTTTTAAACTACATTTAAAATGACGTAAGACTCGAAACATGCTAACTTGTTCACAAAAACGACAATGGAGTAGAAGGGTAAATTATTGAAAGGACAAAAATATTCTAACGTGTATTAATATTAGTATAGTACTTAAAGCGGTGCCTACACTGCCTACCTATATAATATTTTAAGTAATTTTTTTTCTTAAACACTTTCACATTTAATTACCTTCAAAATGACGGAGGTTATAAGGCTATAAGTATCTTATGTTGTTCAATTGAAATTGGAGTATTGGGAAGATTTTTTATTGAAAAGACAAGAAAAATTTAATCTCTTCTTATTCATGCGAAAAGCTTTAAAATTAATGTTTATATACGTTTTATTTTTTAAATACTTTTGTATTTAATAATCTTCAAAATGACTTAAAATGCAAAGTAGTATTAATGATATCTTATTTAAAAATCATAATTCTTTAGAAGTTGTGAAAGAGACATCAACGCACTCCAATACGTATTAATTTGTTCAGTATTAAAATTGAAGCCTTTCTACGTAAATATTTTTTTTAAATTATGCGATTTCTGTAAACTGTTCCTTATTTAATTAACTTTAAAATGACGTATTTTGTAATTCTGTAAGTTTGGTATCTTATAAACAAATGATTTTAGAGTATGGGAATGAATAAAGGGGAGCTAGATTGGGATTCGACACACTGTGCACCGTCCTCCTGTGAGGAACAGCCACTGGTTAAGTGTTTACATTCGTCAGAGACACGAACCACTGAGAAAGTAGGGAAAGAACTGAAAGGAAAGTATGACGAACATGAGAAGGAAATTTGTCTTTAACAATACAGGTTTTTTTTATAACATATAATTTAAGTGAAGTAATGTGGGGTGTTAGTTCTTTAAAAAAGTGTGTTTTGTTGATAGTTCTTTAATTTGCAGAACTAATTTTAAAAGTATTAATTTTAATTATAATTTTTTTTTATAATTAAATTAAATATAATATTTATATATAAATAATATTCTGTACGTAATTTTTACATTTTAAACTTGTTTTACTTTGTTTTACGCGAAAATAAGTGTATCCAGGATAGACCGCCACACCACCTTATTCGAAACACAATCCTTACTTCACGTATAAACATTACAATACAAACGTCTTATTTTATTCTGACTATTGACTGGGCTCAAGTATATGATTAACTTGATCGTGCCATGTCTTTTTATCATACTTCTATCATTCATTTATCTATATCTTAACAGTTTTCCACAAATTTGTCAATGTGATGTTATTTTTTAAAATAATATTTTCGAATGCAATCGATGTAGATAAAATATTATTGTTATGTTAAAATGGCTTAATTTGTAAATTTATTGAAATCTTTGTCAGATTCAATGAAATATATATAACAGTATTGAATGCATTTGTTTGAAAAATATATTTACTTTAAAAATATACCCAACTCTTTAAAAAGCATTGGGGTGCGTTGTTTGTGCGACCGATGGGCTTCGGTTACATTCTGCGCTAGACCAGATGGTTGGGAACACTAACTATGTATTACAATTTATACGAATGCAAGCAGGGGTATCTGGATATGGAAATCTAGAGGGTGACGGCAGACCAATTCCATCTATAACAATCTGACAGAATACAGACTTAAATAATAATCTACACGATGATTTTAAGGAACGACTTCCGACATGGATATTAACATACCAGACTGGGTGTTGGATCCTTTTTCAAATATCAACTGTAATGTATGGAGTATTGTAGCGGGTGAAGGTCGTACACAATAATGATACTTGATCTTGTACTGATATTTATTGGGGAGCTGCTTGTAACAAAAGAGGGCGCACAACTAACGTGCATCGCCTTTTATAGCATCTCGTAAGCATGCTATCTCGCTTGCACTCACACAAATTCATACAGACATCACATAGACACAACAGGATCAACCCAGTTAGAAGAACAACTTATAAAACTGACAACAAACAAAGAATTAAACATTAACTTCAAGAATGGCTACCAAAAACTTTGGCTGGAGAAGCGAATCTATAGTAACATATATATGTTATGGTCGGTTATTCAACGATTTCTAATAGCATTTCCATTGTCGTATTTGTGTGAACGTGGATTTAGTGTTGTTGCAACGTTGCTCACTAAAAAGATAAATCGGCTGTAAATTACAGCTTGTTGTTGCAATGTTGCTTACTAAAAAGATAAATCGGCTGTAAGTTACAGCTTGTTGTTGCAATGTTGCTTACTAAAAAGATACATCGGCTGTAAGTTACTAAGCGCGGCGGCTTGAATGACTGTTTGAAAGTAAATTTGTGACTGATACTAACAAACTCTTTGCATTGTGTCAGATTCATACTTCACCTTAGATACACAGTTTTAAATTCAAAGCCTTCTATTAATTTTAATAAAAACACTTCTAAATATGATTAAGTATAAGTTTTATTTCTTCACATTGAAACATTCTTTGATCTCAGAAATACTTCAACAATATCTAATTCTGAATATATCACACTTATTGTATCACGAACAACCAAAATCGTTATAATATCTGAACTATTCCGCACAAAAATGTGTTAAATACAAATATATAAATGTGTGCCATCTTGGAATTGGAAGGAAGTTTTAGAGTTTGTCAACTGAAAGGCTAAAATCGTCACTAAACAGCTTTTCTCAGAATTTTCACTTCGTATTCTGTACAGATAATAAACAAAATTCTGACAAGGAATATTCTTATGGTATATTTTTAAAGAAGTCATGACACTCGACTCGGGCTCGAATAGCATTTGATATGACAGAGATAGGTGGGTGATATAAAATTAATAATGCTATTGCGAGGGTATTTGAATGATGGGCTAATCGGATAATCGTGTCAACTGTCACCCGTAACTTTTCCTTTCCGATCCGTTGGGATTTCACCCCGATAAATTACTGGGCGATACACTAATTGATTTTTACCGGTTAATTAGAATTAAAACCAAAATAGAATATTCGGGAACATTTTGTTTTTACTTATACCCATCAATGTTATGGTTCTACGATAACTCATCAAAATGACAATTCAACACACCTATAAAATGTGCTATAAAGTTATGAAAGGTGATGAAAAAAACACTAGGTTAAACAGTTACATATGTACCCTATTTAACAAAAACTTGGTTAAATAATTACATATATAACCTATTTAACAAAAACTAGGTTAAATAGTTGCATATGTAACCTGTTTAACAAAAAAAACTAGATTAAATAGTTACATATTGATTTATTTATTTATATATACGCATAAAAAGGCTTTTACATAGAAGTGATACATGATGCAGTGTACATCGGAGAATATCTATATTATGCAGGAGATACTGACAGTAAATAGATGTAATCCATTGTAAAGAAGGTACAAAATACACAATTGTAAAATTGTGATTACAAGTATAATGAGAAAATATTAAGAAATAACAAAAAAAAATATAAATATAAATATATATATATATATATATCCCGCTACATTCGTTGCGTCCGTCATAATTATATTAATGTCCAAATGGACAAAATTCAATTGTATCAATGTCCAAATGGATAAAGTTCCAATGAATGAATGTCCAAATGGACAAAATTCAATTGTATCAATGTCCAAATGGACAAAGTTCAATTGTATCAATGTCCAAATGGACAAAGTTCAATTGTATCAATGTCCAAATGGACAAAGTTTAATTGTATCAATGTCTAAATGGACAAAGTTCAATTGTATCAATGTCTAAATGGACAAAGTTCAATTGTATCAATGTCCAAATGGACAAAGTTCAATTGTATCAATGTCCAAATGGACAAAGTTCCAATGAATGAAGGTCTAAATGGACAAAGTTCAATTGTATCAATGTCCAAATGGAAAAAGTTCAATTGTATCAATGTCCAAATGGACAAAGTTCCAATGAATGAAAGTCTAAATGGACAAAGTTCAATTGTATCAATGTCCAAATGGACAAAATTCAATTGTATCAATGTCCAAATGGACAAAGTTCAATTGTATCAATGTCCAAATGGACAAAGTTCAATTGTATCAATGTCCAAATGGACAAAGTTCAATTAAATCAATGTCCAAATGGACAAAGTTCCATTGTATCAATGTCCAAATGGACAAAATTCAATTGTATCAATGTCCAAATGGACAAAGTTCAATTGTATCAATGTCCAAATGGACAAAGTTCAATTGGATCAATGTCCAAATGGACAAAGTTTCAATGGATGAATGTCCAAATGGACAAAGTTCCAATGAATGAATGTCCAAATGGTCAAAGTTCCAATGAATGAATGTCCAAATGGACGAAATTCAATTGTATCAATGTCCAAATGGAAAAAGTTCAATTAAATCAATGTCCAAATGGACAAAATTCAATTGTATCAATGTCCAAATGGACAAAATTCAATTGTATCAATGTCCAAATGGACAAAGTTCAATTGGATCAATGTCCAAATGGACAAAGTTTCAATGGATGAATGTCCAAATGGACAAAGTTCCAATGAATGAATGTCCAAATGGACAAAGTTCCAATGAATGAATGTCCAAATGGACAAAATTCAATTGTATCAATGTCCAAAGGGACAAAGTTCAATTTTATCAATGTCCAAATGGACAAAGTTCATTTGTATCAATGTCCAAATGGACAAAGTTCAATTGTATCAATGTCCAAATGGACAAAATTCAATTGTATCAATGTCCAAATGGACAAAGTTCAATTGTATCAATGTCCAAATGGACAAAGTTCCAATGGATGAATGTCCAAATGGACAAAGTTCCAATGGATGAATGTCCAAATGGACAAAGTTCAATTGTATCAATGTCCAAATGGACATAGTTCAATTGTATCAATGTCCAAATGGACAAATTTCAATTGTATCAATGTCCAAATGGACAAAGTTCCAATGGATGAATGTCCAAATGGACAAAATTCAATTGTATCAATGTCCAAATGGACAAAGTTCAATTATATCAATGTCCAAATGGACAAAATTCAATTGAATCAATGTCCAAATGGACAAAGTTCAATTGTATCAATGTCCAAATGGACAAAGTTCAATTGTATCAATGTCCAAATGGACAAAGTTCAATTGTATCAATGTCCAAATGGACAAAGTTTAATTGTATCAATGTCTAAATGGACAAAGTTCAATTGTATCAATGTCTAAATGGACAAAGTTCAATTGAATCAATGTCCAAATGGACAAAGTTCAATTGTATCAATGTCCATATGGACAAAGTTCCAATGAATGAAGGTCTAAATGGACAAAGTTCAATTGTATCAATGTCCAAATGGAAAAAGTTCAATTGTATCAATGTCCAAATGGACAAAGTTCCAATGAATGAAGGTCTAAATGGACAAAGTTCAATTGTATCAATGTCCAAATGGACAAAATTCAATTGTATCAATGTCCAAATGGACAAAGTTCAATTGTATCAATGTCCAAATGGACAAAGTTCAATTGTATCAATGTCCAAATGGACAAAGTTCCAATGAATGAAGGTCTTAATGGACAAAATTCAATTGTATCAATGTCCAAATGGACAAAGTTCAATTATATCAATGTCCAAATGGACAAAATTCAATTGTATCAATGTCCAACTGGACAAAGTTCAATTGTATCAATGTCCAAATGGACAAAATTCAATTGTATCAATGTCCAAATGGACAAAGTTCAATTATATCAATGTCCAAATGGACAAAATTCAATTGTATCAATGTCCAAATGGACAAAGTTCAATTGTATCAATGTCCAAATGGACAAAGTTCCAATGAATGAAGGTTTAAATGGACAAAGTTCAATTGTATCAATGTCCAAATGGACAAAGTTCAATTGTATCAATGTCCAAATGGACAAAGTTCAATTGTATCAATGTCCAAATGGACAAAGTTCCAATGAATGAAGGTCTTAATGGACAAAATTCAATTGTATCAATGTCCAAATGGACAAAGTTCAATTATATCAATGTCCAAATGGACAAAATTCAATTGTATCAATGTCCAACTGGACAAAGTTCAATTGTATCAATGTCCAAATGGACAAAATTCAATTGTATCAATGTCCAAATGGACAAAGTTCAATTATATCAATGTCCAAATGGACAAAATTCAATTGTATCAATGTCCAAATGGACAAAGTTCAATTGTATCAATGTCCAAATGGACAAAAATCAATTTAATCAATGTCCAAATGGACAAAGTTCAATTGTATCAATGTCCAAAGGACAAAATTCAATTGTATCAATGTCCAAATGGACAAAGTTCAATTGTTTCAATGTCCAAATGGACAAATTTCAATTGTATCAATGTCCAAATTGATACAATTGAATTTTGTCAAAGTTTTGTCAAATTTTGGACAAAATTCAATTGTATCAATGTCCAAATGGACAAAGTTCCAATGAATGAATGTCCAAATGGACAAAATTCAATTGTATCAATGTCCAAATCGACAAAGTTCAATTGTATCAATGTCCAAATGGACAAAATTCAATTGTATTAATGTCCAAATGGACAAAGTTCCAATGAATGAATGTCCAAATGGACAAAATTCAATTGTATCAATGTCCAAATGGACAAAGTTCAATTGTATCAATGTCCAAATGGACAAAGTTCCAATGAATGAAGGTCTAAATGGACAAAGTTCAATTGTATCAATGTCCAAATGGACAAAGTTCAATTGTTTCAATGTCCAAATGGACAAAGTTCGAATGAATGAAGGTCTAAATGGACAAAGTTCAATTAAATCAATGTCCAAATGGACAAAGTTCAATTGTATCAATGTCCAAATGGACAAAGTTCAATTGTATCAATGTCCAAATGGACAAAGTTCAATTGTATCAATGTCCAAATGGACAAAGTTCCAATGGATGAATGTCCAAATGGACAAAGTTCAATTGTATCAGTGTCCAAATCGACAAAGTTTAATTGTATCAATGTCCAAATGGACAAAGTTCAATTGTATCAATGTCCAAATGGACAAAGTTCAATTGTATCAATGTCCAAATGGACAAAGTTCAATTGTATCAATGTCCAAATGGACAAAGTTCAATTGTATCAATGTCCAAATGGACAAAGTTCCAATTAATGAAGGTCTAAATGGACAAAGTTCAATTGCATCAATGTCCAAATGGACAAAGTTCAATTGTTTCAATGTCCAAATGGACAAATTTCAATTGTATCGTAATAATATAAAAAAGATGGTTTTTCTAAAAATACAACTTAATGGAGATTTTGTGACTGAGTTCGATTTGGATAACGATTCTTATCACTATTCCAATATTTCAGCCCGTTTGGTCCCATAAAACCTGAGAAAACTGCTTGCAAAGTTCGAACCCAAGTCTGAAATTTGCGTCACTAAAAATCATAATTTTTCTAAAAATACAACTTTATGGAGATTTTGTGAATGATTTCGATTTGTACCATGCTTCTTATCACTTTTCCTAAATTTCAGCCAATTTGGTCCATAGAACCTGAGAAAACTGCTTCAAAAGTTCGAACCCAAGTCTGAAATTAGCGTCCATCAAAATAATAATTTTTCTTAAAATAAAATTTTATGGAGATTTTGTGACTGAATTCAATTTGGTTAGCGATTCTTATGACTATTTCGAAATTTCAGCCAGTTTGGTCGCATAGAACCTGAGAAAACTGCTTCTAAATTTCGAACCCAAGTCTGAAATTAGCGTCCATAAAAATCATAATTTTTCTAAAAATACAACTTTATGGAGATTTGTAACTGATTTCGATTTGTACCATGCTTCTTATCACTTTTCCTTAATTTCAGCCAATTTAGTCCCATACAACCTGAGAAAACTGCTTACAAAGTTCGAACCCAAGGCTGAAATAAGGCTCCATAAAAAAGATGGTTTTTCTAAAAAGACAACTTTATGAGAATTTTTTGACTGAGTTCGATTTGGATAACGATTCTTATCACTATTCCAATATTTCAGCCCGTTTGGTCCCTTAAAACCTGAGAAAACTGCTTGCAAAGTTCGAACCCAAGTCTGAAATTTGCGTCACTAAAAATCATAATTTTTCTAAAAATACATTTTTATGGAGATTTTATGACTGATTTCGATTTGTACCATGCTTCTAATAACTTTTCCTAAATTTCAGCCAATTTGGTCCATAGAACCTGACAAAACTGCTTCAAAAGTTCGAACCCAAGTCTGAAATTAGCGTCCATCAAAATAATAATTTTTCTTAAAATAAAATTTTATGGAGATTTTGTGACTGAATTGTATTTGGTTAGCGATTCTTATGACTATTTCGAAATTTCAGCCAGTTTGGTCGCATAGAACCTGAGAAAACTGCTTCTAAAGTTCGAACCCAAGTCTGAAATAAGCGTCCATAAAAATCATAATTTTTCTAAAAATACGACTTTATGGAGATTTTGTGACTGAGTTCGATTTTGATTGCGATTCTTATCACTATTACAAAATTTCAGCCAGTTTGGTCCCATAGAACCTGAGAAAACTGCTTCCAAATTTCGACCCCAAGTCTGAAATAAGCGTCCATAAAAATAATAATTTTTCTAAAAATACAATTTTATGGAGATTTTGTGACTGATTTCGATTTGTACCATGCTTCTTATCACTTTTCCTAAATTTCAGCCAATTTGGTCCCATAGAACCTGAGAAAACTGCTTCCAAAGTTCGAACCCAAGTCTGAAATTAGCTATTATTGTAGAAAGCAATCACTTTGTGGTTTGACATATTTAATAAAATAAAATACTTTTTTGTTTTAAAACCACGATATTTATTAATTTAAGAACCGACCGGTTTCGCTTTACTTAAGCATCATCAGGGTACAAATTAATACTAGTATTAATTTGTACCCTGATGATGCTTAAGTAAAGCGAAACCGGTCGGTTCTTAAATTAATAAATATCGTGGTTTTAAAACAAAAAAGTATTTTATTTTATTTTATCTGAAATTAGCGTCCAAAAAAATTAAAAATTTTCTAAAAATACAACTTTATGGAGATTTTGTGACTGAATTCAATTTGGTTAGCGATTCTTATCAATATTAGAAAATTTCAGCCAGTTTGGTCCCATAGAACCTGAGAAAACTGCTTCCCAAGTTTGAACCCAAGGCTGAAATTAGGCTCCATAAAAAAGATGGTTTTTCTTAAAATTAAACTTTATGAAGATTTTGTGACTGAGTTCGATTTGGTTAACGATTCTTATCACTATTCCAATATTTCAGCCCGTTTGGTCCCATAAAGAAAACTGCTTTCAAAGTTCGAACCCAAGTCTGAAACGTGCGTCCATAAAAATCATAATTTTTCTAAAAATACAACTTTATGGAGATTTGTAACTGATTTCGATTTGTCCCATGCTTCTTATCACTTTTCCTTAATTTCAGCCAATTTAGTCCCATACGACCTGAGAAAACTGCTTCCAAAGTCGGATCCCATGGCTGGAAAAGCTCCATAAAAATGATGGTTTTTCTAAAAAGAGAACTTTATGGAGATTTTGTGACTGAATTCGATTTGGATAGCGATTCTTATCACTATTCCAATATTTCAGCCCGTTTGGTCCCTTAAAACCTGAGAAAACTGCTTGCAAAGTTCGAACCCAAGTCTGAAATTTGCGTCACTAAAAATCATAATTTTTCTAAAAATACATTTTTATGGAGATTTTATGACTGATTTCGATTTGTACCATGCTTCTAATAACTTTTCCTAAATTTCAGCCAATTTGGTCCATAGAACCTGACAAAACTGCTTCAAAAGTTCGAACCCAAGTCTGAAATTAGCGTTCATCAAAATAATAATTTTTCTTAAAATAAAATTTTATGGAGATTTTGTGACTGAATTCAATTTGGTTAGCGATTCTTATGACTATTTCGAAATTTCAGCCAGTTTGGTCGCATAGAACCTGAGAAAACTGCTTCTAAAGTTCGAACCCAAGTCTGAAATTAGCGTCCATAAAAATCATAATTTTTCTAAAAATACGACTTTATGGAGATTTTGTGACTGAGTTCGATTTTGATTGCGATTCTTATCACTATTACAAAATTTCAGCCAGTTTGGTCCCATAGAACCTGAGAAAACTGCTTCCAAATTTCGACCCCAAGTCTGAAATAAGCGTCCATAAAAATAATAATTTTTCTAAAAATACAATTTTATGGAGATTTTGTGACTGATTTCGATTTGTACCATGCTTCTTATCACTTTTCCTAAATTTCAGCCAATTTGGTCCCATAGAACCTGAGAAAACTGCTTCCAAAGTTCGAACCCAAGTCTGAAATTAGCTATTATTGTAGAAAGCAATCACTTTGTGGTTTGACATATTTAATAAAATAAAATACTTTTTTGTTTTAAAACCACGATATTTATTAATTTAAGAACCGACCGATGATGCTTAAGTAAAGCGAAACCGGTCGGTTCTTAAATTAATAAATATCGTGGTTTTAAAACAAAAAAGTATTTTATTTTATTTTATCTGAAATTAGCGTCCAAAAAAATTAAAAATTTTCTAAAAATACAACTTTATGGAGATTTTGTGACTGAATTCAATTTGGTTAGCGATTCTTATCAATATTAGAAAATTTCAGCCAGTTTGGTCCCATAGAAACTGAGAAAACTGCTTCTAAAGTTCGAACCCAAGTCTGAAATTAGCGTCCATAAAAATCATAATTTTTCTAAAAATACAACTTTATGGAGATTTGTAACTGATTTCGATTTGTACCATGCTTCTTATCACCTTTCCTTAATTTCAGCCAATTTAGTCCCATACAACCTGAGAAAACTGCTTACAAAGTTGGAACCCAAGGCTGGAATTAGGCTCCATAAAAAAGATGGTTTTTCTAAAAAGAGAACTTTATGGAGATTTTGTGACTGAATTCGATTTGGATAGCGATTCTTATCACCATTTCAAAATTTCAGCCAGTTTGGTTGCATAGAACCTGAGTAAACTGCTTCTAAAGTTCGTACCTAAGTCTCAAATTAGCCTCCATAAAAAAGATGGTTTTTCTAAAAATACAACTTTATGGAGATTTTGTGACTGAGTTCGATTTGGATAACGATTCTTATCTTTATTCCAATATTTCAGCCAGTTTGGTCCCATAGAACCTGAAAAAACTGCTTCTAAAGTTCGAACCCAAGTCTGAAATTAGCGTCCATAAAAATCATGATTTTTCTAAAAATACAACTTTATGGAGATTTTGTGACTGAGTTCAATTTGGATATCGATTCTTATCACTATTCCAATATTTCAGCCAGTTTGGTCCCATAGAACCTAAGAAAACTGCTTCTAAAGTTCGAACCCAAGTCTGAAATTAGCGTCCATAAAAATCATAATTTTTCTAAAAATACAACTTTATGGAGATTTGTAACTGATTTCGATTTGTACCATGCTTCTTATCACTTTTCCTTAATTTCAGCCAATTTAGTCCCATACAACCTGAGAAAACTGCTTACAAAGTTGGAACCCAAGGCTGGAATTAGGCTCCATAAAAAAGATGGTTTTTCTAAAAAGACAACTTTATGAAGATTTTGTGACTGAGTTCGATTTGGATAACGATTCTTATCACTATTCCAATATTTCAGCCCGTTTGGTCCCTTAAAACCTGAGAAAACTGCTTGCAAAGTTCGAACCCAAGTCTGAAATTTGGGTCACTAAAAATCATAATTTTTCTAAAAATACAACTTTACGGAGATTTTGTGAATGATTTCGATTTGTACCATGCTTCTTATCCTTTTTCCTAAATTTCAGCCTATTTGGTCCATAGAACCTGACAAAACTGCTTCAAAAGTTCGAACCCAAGTCTGAAATTAGCGTCCATAAAAATCATAATTTTTCTAAAAATACGACTTTATGGAGATTTTGTGACTGAGTTCGATTTTGATTGCGATTCTTATCACTATTACAAAATTTCAGCCAGTTTGGTCCCATAGAACCTGAGAAAACTGCTTCCAAATTTCGACCCCAAGTCTGAAATAAGCGTCCATAAAAATAATAATTTTTCTAAAAATACAATTTTATGGAGATTTTGTGACTGATTTCGATTTGTACCATCAAAATCATAATTTTTCTAAAAATACATTTTTATGGAGATTTTATGACTGATTTCGATTTGTACCATGCTTCTAATAACTTTTCCTAAATTTCAGCCAATTTGGTCCATAGAACCTGACAAAACTGCTTCAAAAGTTCGAACCCAAGTCTGAAATTAGCGTCCATCAAAATAATAATTTTTCTTAAAATAAAATTTTATGGAGATTTTGTGACTGAATTCAATTTGGTTAGCGATTCTTATGACTATTTCGAAATTTCAGCCAGTTTGGTCGCATAGAACCTGAGAAAACTGCTTCTAAAGTTCGAACCCAAGTCTGAAATTAGCGTCCATAAAAATCATAATTTTTCTAAAAATACGACTTTATGGAGATTTTGTGACTGAGTTCGATTTTGATTGCGATTCTTATCACTATTACAAAATTTCAGCCAGTTTGGTCCCATAGAACCTGAGAAAACTGCTTCCAAATTTCGACCCCAAGTCTGAAATAAGCGTCCATAAAAATAATAATTTTTCTAAAAATACAATTTTATGGAGATTTTGTGACTGATTTCGATTTGTACCATGCTTCTTATCACTTTTCCTAAATTTCAGCCAATTTGGTCCCATAGAACCTGAGAAAACTGCTTCCAAAGTTCGAACCCAAGTCTGAAATTAGCTATTATTGTAGAAAGCAATCACTTTGTGGTTTGACATATTTAATAAAATAAAATACTTTTTTGTTTTAAAACCACGATATTTATTAATTTAAGAACCGACCGATGATGCTTAAGTAAAGCGAAACCGGTCGGTTCTTAAATTAATAAATATCGTGGTTTTAAAACAAAAAAGTATTTTATTTTATTTTATCTGAAATTAGCGTCCAAAAAAATTAAAAATTTTCTAAAAATACAACTTTATGGAGATTTTGTGACTGAATTCAATTTGGTTAGCGATTCTTATCAATATTAGAAAATTTCAGCCAGTTTGGTCCCATAGAACCTGAGAAAACTGCTTCCCAAGTTTGAACCCAAGGCTGAAATTAGGCTCCATAAAAAAGATGGTTTTTCTTAAAATTAAACTTTATGAAGATTGTGTGACTGAGTTCGATTTGGTTAACGATTCTTATCACTATTCCAATATTTCAGCCCGTTTGGTCCCATAAAACCTGAGAAAACTGCTTTCAAAGTTCGAACCCAAGTCTGAAATGTGCGTCCATAAAAATCATAATTTTTCTAAAAATACAACTTTATGGAGATTTGTAACTGATTTCGATTTGTCCCATGCTTCTTATCACTTTTCCTTAATTTCAGCCAATTTAGTCCCATACGACCTGAGAAAACTGCTTCCAAAGTCGGATCCCATGGCTGGAAAAGCTCCATAAAAATGATGGTTTTTCTAAAAAGAGAACTTTATGGAGATTTTGTGACTGAATTCGATTTGGATAGCGATTCTTATCACTATTTCAAAATTTCAGCCAGTTTGGTTGCATAGAACCTGAGTAAACTGCTTCTAAAGTTCGTACCTAAGTCTCAAATTAGCCTCCATAAAAAAGATGGTTTTTCTAAAAATACAACTTTATGGAGATTTTGTGACTGAGTTCGATTTGGATAACGATTCTTATCTTTATTCCAATATTTCAGCCAGTTTGGTCCCATAGAACCTGAAAAAACTGCTTCTAAAGTTCGAACCCAAGTCTGAAATTAGCGTCCATAAAAATCATGATTTTTCTAAAAATACAACTTTATGGAGATTTTGTGACTGAGTTCAATTTGGATATCGATTCTTATCACTATTCCAATATTTCAGCCAGTTTGGTCCCATAGAACCTAAGAAAACTGCTTCTAAAGTTCGAACCCAAGTCTGAAATTAGCGTCCATAAAAATCATAATTTTTCTAAAAATACAACTTTATGGAGATTTGTAACTGATTTCGATTTGTACCATGCTTCTTATCACTTTTCCTTAATTTCAGCCAATTTAGTCCCATACAACCTGAGAAAACTGCTTACAAAGTTGGAACCCAAGGCTGGAATTAGGCTCCATAAAAAAGATGGTTTTTCTAAAAAGACAACTTTATGAAGATTTTGTGACTGAGTTCGATTTGGATAACGATTCTTATCACTATTCCAATATTTCAGCCCGTTTGGTCCCTTAAAACCTGAGAAAACTGCTTGCAAAGTTCGAACCCAAGTCTGAAATTTGGGTCACTAAAAATCATAATTTTTCTAAAAATACAACTTTATGGAGATTTTGTGAATGATTTCGATTTGTACCATGCTTCTTATCCTTTTTCCTAAATTTCAGCCTATTTGGTCAATAGAACCTGACAAAACTGCTTCAAAAGTTCGAACCCAAGTCTGAAATTAGCGTCCATCAAAATAATAATTTTTCTTAAAATAAAATTTTATGGAGATTTTGTGACTGAATTCAATTTGGTTAGCGATTCTTATGACTATTTCGAAATTTCAGCCAGTTTGGTCGCATAGAACCTGAGAAAACTGCTTCTAAATTTCGAACCCAAGTCTGAAATTAGCGTCCATAAAAATCATAATTTTTCTAAAAATACAACTTTATGGAGATTTGTAACTGATTTCGATTTGTACCATGCTTCTTATCACTTTTCCTTAATTTCAGCCAATTTAGTCCCATACAACCTGAGAAAACTGCTTACAAAGTTCGAACCCAAGGCTGAAATAAGGCTCCATAAAAAAGATGGTTTTTCTAAAAAGACAACTTTATGAGAATTTTTTGACTGAGTTCGATTTGGATAACGATTCTTATCACTATTCCAATATTTCAGCCCGTTTGGTCCCTTAAAACCTGAGAAAACTGCTTGCAAAGTTCGAACCCAAGTCTGAAATTTGCGTCACTAAAAATCATAATTTTTCTAAAAATACATTTTTATGGAGATTTTATGACTGATTTCGATTTGTACCATGCTTCTAATAACTTTTCCTAAATTTCAGCCAATTTGGTCCATAGAACCTGACAAAACTGCTTCAAAAGTTTGAACCCAAGTCTGAAATTAGCGTCCATCAAAATAATAATTTTTCTTAAAATAAAATTTTATGGAGATTTTGTGACTGAATTCAATTTGGTTAGCGATTCTTATGACTATTTCGAAATTTCAGCCAGTTTGGTCGCATAGAACCTGAGAAAACTGCTTCTAAAGTTCGAACCCAAGTCTGAAATTAGCGTCCATAAAAATCATAATTTTTCTAAAAATACGACTTTATGGAGATTTTGTGACTGAGTTCGATTTTGATTGCGATTCTTATCACTATTACAAAATTTCAGCCAGTTTGGTCCCATAGAACCTGAGAAAACTGCTTCCAAATTTCGACCCCAAGTCTGAAATAAGCGTCCATAAAAATAATAATTTTTCTAAAAATACAATTTTATGGAAATTTTGTGACTGATTTCGATTTGTACCATGCTTCTTATCACTTTTCCTAAATTTCAGCCAATTTGGTCCCAAAGAACCTGAGAAAACTGCTTCCAAAGTTCGAACCCAAGTCTGAAATTAGCTATTATTGTAGAAAGCAATCACTTTGTGGTTTGACATATTTAATAAAATAAAATACTTTTTTGTTTTAAAACCACGATATTTATTAATTTAAGAACCGACCGGTTTCGCTTTACTTAAGCATCATCAGGGTACAAATTAATACTAGTATTAATTTGTACCCTGATGATGCTTAAGTAAAGCGAAACCAGTCGGTTCTTAAATTAATAAATATCGTGGTTTTAAAACAAAAAAGTATTTTATTTTATTTTATCTGAAATTAGCGTCCAAAAAAATTAAAAATTTTCTAAAAATACAACTTTATGGAGATTTTGTGACTGAATTCAATTTGGTTAGCGATTCTTATCAATATTAGAAAATTTCAGCCAGTTTGGTCCCATAGAACCTGAGAAAACTGCTTCCCAAGTTTGAACCCAAGGCTGAAATTAGGCTCCATAAAAAAGATGGTTTTTCTTAAAATTAAACTTTATGAAGATTTTGTGACTGAGTTCGATTTGGTTAACGATTCTCATCACTATTCCAATATTTCAGCCCGTTTGGTCCCATAAAACCTGAGAAAACTGCTTTCAAAGTTCGAACCCAAGTCTGAAATGTGCGTCCATAAAAATCATAATTTTTCTAAAAATACAACTTTATGGAGATTTGTAACTGATTTCGATTTGTCCCATGCTTCTTATCACTTTTCCTTAATTTCAGCCAATTTAGTCCCATACGACCTGAGAAAACTGCTTCCAAAGTCGGATCCCATGGCTGGAAAAGCTCCATAAAAATGATGGTTTTTCTAAAAAGAGAACTTTATGGAGATTTTGTGACTGAATTCGATTTGGATAGCGATTCTTATCACTATTTCAAAATTTCAGCCAGTTTGGTTGCATAGAACCTGAGAAAACTGCTTCTAAAGTTCGTACCCAAGTCTCAAATTAGCCTCCATAAAAAAGATGGTTTTTCTAAAAATATAACTTTATGGAGATTTTGTGACTGAGTTCGATTTGGATAACGATTCTTATCTTTATTCCAATATTTCAGCCAGTTTGGTCCCATAGAACCTGAAAAAACTGCTTCTAAAGTTCGAACCCAAGTCTGAAATTAGCGTCCATAAAAATCATAATTTTTCTAAAAATACAACTTTATGGAGATTTGTAACTGATTTCGATTTGTACCATGCTTCTTATCACTTTTCCCTAATTTCAGCCAATTTAGTCCCATACAACCTGAGAAAACTGCTTACAAAGTTGGAACCCAAGGCTGGAATTAGGCTCCATAAAAAATATGGTTTTTCTAAAAAGACAAATTTATGAAGATTTTCTGACTGAGTTCGATTTGGATAACGATTCTTATCACTATTCCAATATTTCAGCCCGTTTGGTCCCTTAAAACCTGAGAAAACTGCTTGCAAAGTTCGAACCCAAGTCTGAAATTTGGGTCACTAAAAATCATAATTTTTCTAAAAATACAACTTTATGGAGATTTTGTGAATGATTTCGATTTGTACCATGCTTCTTATCCTTTTTCCTAAATTTCAGCCTATTTGGTCCATAGAACCTGACAAAACTGCTTCAAAAGTTCGAACCCAAGTCTGAAATTAGCGTCCATCAAAATAATAATTTTTCTTAAAATAAAATTTTATGGAGATTTTGTGACTGAATTCAATTTGGTTAGCGATTCTTATGACTATTTCGAAATTTCAGCCAGTTTGGTCGCATAGAACCTGAGAAAACTGCTTCTAAATTTCGAACCCAAGTCTGAAATTAGCGTCCATAAAAATCATAATTTTTCTAAAAATACAACTTTATGGAGATTTGTAACTGATTTCGATTTGTACCATGCTTCTTATCACTTTTCCTTAATTTCAGCCAATTTAGTCCCATACAACCTGAGAAAACTGCTTACAAAGTTCGAACCCAAGGCTGAAATAAGGCTCCATAAAAAAGATGGTTTTTCTAAAAAGACAACTTTATGAGAATTTTTTGACTGAGTTCGATTTGGATAACGATTCTTATCACTATTCCAATATTTCAGCCCGTTTGGTCCCTTAAAACCTGAGAAAACTGCTTGCAAAGTTCGAACCCAAGTCTGAAATTTGCGTCACTAAAAATCATAATTTTTCTAAAAATACATTTTTATGGAGATTTTATGACTGATTTCGATTTGTACCATGCTTCTAATAACTTTTCCTAAATTTCAGCCAATTTGGTCCATAGAACCTGACAAAACTGCTTCAAAAGTTCGAACCCAAGTCTGAAATTAGCGTTCATCAAAATAATAATTTTTCTTAAAATAAAATTTTATGGAGATTTTGTGACTGAATTCAATTTGGTTAGCGATTCTTATGACTATTTCGAAATTTCAGCCAGTTTGGTCGCATAGAACCTGAGAAAACTGCTTCTAAAGTTCGAACCCAAGTCTGAAATTAGCGTCCATAAAAATCATAATTTTTCTAAAAATACGACTTTATGGAGATTTTGTGACTGAGTTCGATTTTGATTGCGATTCTTATCACTATTACAAAATTTCAGCCAGTTTGGTCCCATAGAACCTGTGAAAACTGCTTCCAAATTTCGACCCCAAGTCTGAAATAAGCGTCCATTAAAATAATAATTTTTCTAAAAATACAATTTTATGGAGATTTTGTGACTGATTTCGATTTGTACCATGCTTCTTATCACTTTTCCTAAATTTCAGCCAATTTGGTCCCATAGAACCTGAGAAAACTGCTTCCAAAGTTCGAACCCAAGTCTGAAATTAGCTATTATTGTAGAAAGCAATCACTTTGTGGTTTGACATATTTAATAAAATAAAATACTTTTTTGTTTTAAAACCACGATATTTATTAATTTAAGAACCGACCGGTTTCGCTTTACTTAAGCATCATCAGGGTACAAATTAATACTAGTATTAATTTGTACCCTGATGATGCTTAAGTAAAGCGAAACCGGTCGGTTCTTAAATTAATAAATATCGTGGTTTTAAAACAAAAAAGTATTTTATTTTATTTTATCTGAAATTACGTCCAAAAAAATTAAAAATTTTCTAAAAATACAACTTTATGGAGATTTTGTGACTGAATTCAATTTGGTTAGCGATTCTTATCAATATTAGAAAATTTCAGCCAGTTTGGTCCCATAGAACCTGAGAAAACTGCTTCCCAAAATTGAACCCAAGGCTGAAATTAGGCTCCATAAAAAAGATGGTTTTTCTTAAAATTAAACTTTATGAAGATTTTGTGACTGAGTTCGATTTGGTTAACGATTCTTATCACTATTCCAATATTTCAGCCCGTTTGGTCCCATAAAACCTGAGAAAACTGCTTTCAAAGTTCGAACCCAAGTCTGAAATGTGCGTCCATAAAAATCATAATTTTTCTAAAAATACAACTTTATGGAGATTTGTAACTGATTTCGATTTGTCCCATGCTTCTTATCACTTTTCCTTAATTTCAGCCAATTTAGTCCCATACGACCTGAGAAAACTGCTTCCAAAGTCGGATCCCATGGCTGGAAAAGCTCCATAAAAATGATGGTTTTTCTAAAAAGAGAACTTTATGGAGATTTTGTGACTGAGTTCGATTTGGATAGCGATTTTTATCACTATTTCAAAATTTCAGCCAGTTTGGTTGCATAGAACCTGAGAAAACTGCTTCTAAAGTTCGTACCCAAGTCTCAAATTAGCCTCCATAAAAAAGATGGTTTTTCTAAAAGTACAACTTTATGGAGATTTTGTGACTGAGTTCGATTTGGATAACGATTCTTATCTTTATTCCAAAATTTCAGCCAGTTTGGTCCCATAGAACCTGAAAAAACTGCTTCTAAAGTTCGAACCCATGTCTGAAATTAGCGTCCATAAAAATCATGATTTTCCTAAAAATACAACTTTATGGAGATTTTGTAACTGAGTTCGATTTGGATATCGATTCTTATCACTATTCAAAAATTTCAGCCATTTTGGTCGCATAGAACCTGAGAAAACTGCTTCTAAAGTTCGAACCCAAGTCTCCAATTAGCCTCCATAAAAAAGATGGTTTTTCTAAAAATACAACTTTATGGAGATTTTGTGACTGAGTTCGATTTGGATAACGATTCTTATCACTATTCCAATATTTCAGCCAGTTTGGTCCCATAGAACCTGAAAAAACTGCTTCTAAAGTTCGAACCCAAGTCTGAAATTAGCGTCCATAAAAATCATGATTTTTCTAAAAATACAACTTTATGGAGATTTTGTTACTGAGTTCGATTTAACTTTATGACTCATTTCGATTTGTACCATGCTTCTAAATCACTTTTCCTAAATTTCAGCCAATTTGGTCCCATAGAACTTGAGAAAACTGCTTCCAAAGTTCGAGAACCCAAGTCTGAAATTAGCGTCCATAAAAAAGAAGGTTTTTCTAAAAATACAACTTTATGGAGATTTTTTGACTGAGTTCGATTTGGATAACGATTCTTATCACTATTCCAATATTTCAGCCCGTTTGGTCCCTTAAAACCTGATAAAACTGCTTCCAAAGTTCGAACCCAAGGCTGGAATTAGGCTCCATAAAAAAGATGGTTTTTCTAAAAAGACAAGTTTATGGAGATTTTGTGACTGAATTCGATTTGGATAGCGATTCTTATCACTATTTCAAAATTTCAGCCAGTTTGGTTGCATTGAACCTGAGAAAACTGCTTCTAAAGTTCGAACCCAAGTCTCAAATTAGCCTCCATAAAAAGAAGGTTTTTCTAAAAATACAACTTTATGGAGATTTTGTGACTGAGTTCGATTTGGATAACGATTCTTATCACTATTCCAATATTTCAGCCAGTTTGGTCCCATAGAACCTGAGAAAACTGCTTCTAAAGTTCGAACCCAAGTATGAAATTAGCGTCCATAAAAATCATGATTTTTCTAAAAATACAACTTTATGGAGATTTTGTAACTGAGTTCGATTTGGATATCGATTCTTATTACTATTCAAAAATTTCAGCCATTTTGGTCGCATAGAACCAGAGAAAACTGCTTCTAAAGTTCGAACCCAAGTCTGAAATTAGCGTCAGTAAAAATCATGATTTTTCTAAAAATACAACTTTATGACTGATTTCGATTTGTACCATGCTTCTAATCACTTTTCCTAAATTTCAGCCAATTTGGTCCCATAGAACCTGAGAAAACTGCTTCCAAAGTTCGAGAACCCAAGTCTGAAATAAGCGTCCATAAAAATCATAATTTATTTAAAAATACAACATTATGGAGATTTTGTGACTGAATTTGATTTGGATAGCGATTCTTATCACTATTTCAAAATTTCAGCCAGTTTGGTCGCATAGAACCTGAAAAAACTGCTTCTAAAGTTCGAACCCAAGTCTGAAATTAGCGTCAGTAAAAATCATGATTTTTCTAAAAATACAACTTTATGACTGATTTCGATTTGTACCATGCTTCTTATCACTTTTCCTAAATTTCAGCCAATTTGGTCCCATAGAACCTGAGAAAACTGCTTCCAAAGTTCGAACCCAAGTCTGAAATTAGCGTCCAAAACAATTAAAAATTTTCTAAAAATACCTTTTTATGGAGATTTTGTGACTGAATTCGATTTGGATAGCGATTCTTATCACTATTTCAAAATTTCAGCCAGTTTGGTTGCATAGAACCTGAGAAAACTGCTTCTAAAGTTCGTACCCAAGTCTCAAATTAGCCTCCATAAAAAAGATGTTTTTTCTAAAAATACAACTTTATGGAGATTTTGTGACTGAGTTCGATTTGGATAACGATTCTTATCTTTATTGCAATATTTCAGCCAGTTTGGTCCCATAGAACCTGAAAAAACTGCTTCTAAAGTTCGAACCCAAGTCTGAAATTAGCGTCCATAAAAATCATGATTTTTCTAAAAATACAACTTTATGGAGATTTTGTGACTGAGTTCAATTTGGATATCGATTCTTATCACTATTCCAATATTTTAGCCAGTTTGGTCCCATAGAACCTAAGAAAACTGCTTCTAAAGTTCGAACCCAAGTCTGAAATTAGCGTCCATAAAAATCATAATTTTTCTAAAAATACAACTTTATGGAGATTTGTAACTGATTTCGATTTGTACCATGCTTCTTATCACTTTTCCTTAATTTCAGCCAATTTAGTCCCATACAACCTGAGAAAACTGCTTACAAAGTTGGAACCCAAGGCTGGAATTAGGCTCCATAAAAAAGATGGTTTTTCTAAAAAGACAACTTTATGAAGATTTTGTGACTGAGTTCGATTTGGATAACGATTCTTATCACTATTCCAATATTTCAGCCCGTTTGGTCCCTTAAAACCTGAGAAAACTGCTTGCAAAGTTCGAACCCAAGTCTGAAATTTGGGTCACTAAAAATCATAATTTTTCTAAAAATACAACTTTATGGAGATTTTGTGAATGATTTCGATTTGTATCATGCTTCTTATCCTTTTTCCTAAATTTCAGCCTATTTGGTCCATAGAACCTGACAAAACTGCTTCAAAAGTTCGAACCCAAGTTTGAAATTAGCGTCCATCAAAATAATAATTTTTCTTAAAATAAAATTTTATGGAGATTTTGTGACTGAATTCAATTTGGTTAGCGATTCTTATGACTATTTCGAAATTTCAGCCAGTTTGGTCGCAAAGAACCTGAGAAAACTGCTTCTAAATTTCGAACCCAAGTCTGAAATTAGCGTCCATAAAAATCATAATTTTTCTAAAAATACAACTTTATGGAGATTTGTAACTGATTTCGATTTGTACCATGCTTCTTATCACTTTTCCTTAATTTCTGCCAATTTAGTCCCATACAACCTGAGAAAACTGCTTACAAAGTTCGAACCCAAGGCTGAAATAAGGCTCCATAAAAAAGATGGTTTTTCTAAAAAGACAACTTTATGAGAATTTTTGACTGAGTTCGATTTGGATAACGATTCTTATCACTATTCCAATATTTCAGCCCGTTTGGTCCCTTAAAACCTGAGAAAACTGCTTGCAAAGTTCGAACCCAAGTCTGAAATTTGCGTCACTAAAAATCATAATTTTTCTAAAAATACATTTTTATGGAGATTTTATGACTGATTTCAATTTGTACCATGCTTCTAATAACTTTTCCTAAATTTCAGCCAATTTGGTCCATAGAACCTGACAAAACTGCTTCAAAAGTTCGAACCCAAGTCTGAAATTAGCGTCCATCAAAATAATAATTTTTCTTAAAATAAAATTTTATGGAGATTTTGTGACTGAATTCAATTTGGTTAGCGATTCTTATGACTATTTCGAAATTTCAGCCAGTTTGGTCGCATAGAACCTGAGAAAACTGCTTTTAAAGTTCGAACCCAAGTCTGAAATTAGCGTCCATAAAAATCATAATTTTTCTAAAAATACGACTTTATGGAGATTTTGTGACTGAGTTCGATTTTGATTGCGATTCTTATCACTATTACAAAATTTCAGCCAGTTTGGTCCCATAGAACCTGAGAAAACTGCTTCCAAATTTCGAACCCAAGTCTGATATAAGCGTCCATAAAAATAATAATTTTTCTAAAAATACAATTTTATGGAGATTTTGTGACTGATTTCGATTTGTACCATGCTTCTTATCACTTTTCCTAAATTTCAGCCAATTTGGTCCCATAGAACCTGAGAAAACTGCTTCCAAAGTTCGAACCCAAGTCTGAAATTAGCGTCCAAAAAAATTAAAAATTTTCTAAAAATACATATTTATGAGATTTTGTGACTGAATTCAATTTGGTTAGCGATTCTTATCAATATTAGAAAATTTCAGCCAGTTTGGTCCCATAGAACCTGAGAAAACTGCTTCCCAAATTTGAACCCAAGGCTGAAATTAGGCTCCATAAAAAAGATGGTTTTTCTTAAAATAAAACTTTATGAAGATTTTGTGACTGAGTTCGATTTGGTTAACGATTCTTATCACTATTCCAATATTTCAGCCCGTTTGGTCCCATAAAACCTGAGAAAACTGCTTTCAAAGTTCGAACCCAAGTCTGAAATGTGCGTCCATAAAAATCATAATTTTTCTAAAAATACAACTTTATGGAGATTTGTAACTGATTTCGATTTGTCCCATGCTTCTTATCAATTTTCCTTAATTTCAGCCAATTTAGTCCCATACGACCTGAGAAAACTGCTTCCAAAGTCTGATCCCATGGCTGGAAAAGCTCCATAAAAATGATGGTTTTTCTAAAAAGAGAACTTTATGGAGATTTTGTGACTGAATTCGATTTGGATAGCGATTCTTATCACTATTTCAAAATTTCTGCCAGTTTGGTTGCATAGAACCTGAGAAGACTGCTTCTAAAGTTCGTACCCAAGTCTCAAATTAGCCTCCATAAAAAAGATGGTTTTTCTTAAAATTAAACTTTATGAAGATTTTGTGACTGAGTTCGATTTGGTTAACGATTCTTATCACTATTCCATTATTTCAGCCAGTTTGGTCGCATAGAACCTGAGAAAACTGCTTCTAAATTTCGAACCCAAGTCTGAAATTAGCGTCCATAAAAATCATAATTTTTCTAAAAATACGACTTTATGGAGATTTTGTGACTGAGTTCGATTTTGATTGCGATTCTTATCACTATTACAAAATTTCAGCCAGTTTGGTCCCATAGAACCTGAGAAAACTGCTTCCAAATTTCGAACCCAAGTCTGAAATAAGCGTCCATAAAAATCATAATTTTTCTAAAAATACAACTTTATGGAGATTTTGTGACTGAGTTCGATTTGGATAACGATTCTTATCACTATTCCAATATTTCAGCCAGTTTGGTCCCATAGAACCTGAAAAAACTGCTTCTAAAGTTCGAACCCAAGTCTGAAATTAGCGTCCATAAAAATCATGATTTTTCTAAAAATACAACTTTATGGAGATTTTGTAACTGAGTTCGATTTGGATATCGATTATTATTATTATTATTAATTAATTGCCGGAAACCCGGGCGTTTATTGCTATTACGATTCTTATCACTATTCAAAAATTTCAGCCATTTTGGTCGCATAGAACCTGAGAAAACTGCTTCTAAAGTTCGAACCCAAGTCTGAAATTATCGTCAGTAAAAATCTTGGGTACGAACTTTAGAAGCAGTTTTGTCAGGTTCTATGGACCAAATTGGCTGAAATTTAGGAAAAAGGATAAGAAGCATGGTACAAATCGAAATCATTCACAAAATCTCCATAAAGTTGTATTTTTAGAAAAATTATGATTTTTACTGACGCTAATTTCAAACTTGGGTTCGAACTTTAGAAGCAGTTTTCCCAGGTTCTATGTGACCAAACTGGCTGAAATTTCGAAATAGTCATAAGAATCGCTAACCAAATTGAATTCAGTCACAAAATCTCCATAAAATTTTATTTTAAGAAAAATTATTATTTTGATGGACGCTAATTTCAGACTTGGGTTCGAACTTTTGAAGCAGTTTTGTCAGGTTCTATGGACCAAATTGGCTGAAATTTAGGAAAAGTTATTAGAAGCATGGTTCAAATCGAAATCAGTCATAAAATCTCCATAAAAATGTATTTTTAGAAAAATTATGATTTTTAGTGACGCAAATTTCAGACTTGGGTTCGAACTTTGCAAGCAGTTTTCTCAGGTTTTAAGGGACCAAACGGGCTGAAATATTGGAATAGTGATAAGAATCGTTATCCAAATCGAACTCAGTCAAAAATTCTCATAAAGTTGTCTTTTTAGAAAAACCATCCTTTTTATGGAGCCTTATTTCAGCCTTGGGTTCGAACTTTGTAAGCAGTTTTCTCAGGTTGTATGGGACTAAATTGGCTGAAATTAAGGAAAAGTGATAAGAAGCATGGTACAAATCGAAATCAGTTACAAATCTCCATAAAGTTGTATTTTTAGAAAAATTATGATTTTTATGGACGCTAATTTCAGACTTGGGTTCGAAATTTAGAAGCAGTTTTCTCAGGTTCTATGCGACCAAACTGGCTGAAATAATGGAATAGTGATAAGAATCGTTAACCAAATCGAACTCAGTCACAAAATCTTCATAAAGTTTAATTTTAAGAAAAACCATCTTTTTTATGGAGCCTAATTTCAGCCTTGGGTTCAAACTTGGGAAGCAGTTTTCTCAGGTTCTATGGGACCAAACTGGCTGAAATTTTCTAATATTGATAAGAATCGCTAACCAAATTGAATTCAGTCACAAAATCTCCATAAAATTTTATTTTAAGAAAAATTATTATTTTGATGGACGCTAATTTCAGACTTGGGTTCGAACTTTTGAAGCAGTTTTGTCAGGTTCTATGGACCAAATTGGCTGAAATTTAGGAAAAAGGATAAGAAGCATGGTACAAATCGAAATCATTCACAAAATCTCCATAAAGTTGTATTTTTAGAAAAATTATGATTTTCAGTGACGCAAATTTCAGACTTGGGTTCGAACTTTGCAAGCAGTTTTCTCAGGTTTTAAGGGACCAAACGGGCTGAAATATTGGAATAGTGATAAGAATCGTTATCCAAATCGAACTCAGTCACAAAATCTTCATAAAGTTAACTTTTTAGAAAAACCATCTTTTTTATGGAGCCTAATTCCAGCCTTGGGTTCCAACTTTGTAAGCAGTTTTCTCAGGTTCTATGGGACCAAATTGGCTGAAATTAAGGAAAAGTTATTAGAAGCATGGTACAAATCGAAATCAGTCATAAAATCTCCATAAAAATGTATTTTTAGAAAAATTATGATTTTTAGTGACGCAAATTTCAGACTTGGGTTCGAACTTTGCAAGCAGTTTTCTCAGGTTTTAAGGGACCAAACGGGCTGAAATATTGGAATAGTGATAAGAATCGCCATCCAAATCGAACTCAGTCAAAAAATCTTCATAAAGTTGTCTTTTTAGAAAAACCATCTTTTTTATGGAGCCTTATTTCAGCCTTGGGTTCGAACTTTGTAAGCAGTTTTCTCAGGTTGTATGGGACTAAATTGGCTGAAATTAAGGAAAAGTGATAAGAAGCATGGTACAAATCGAAATCAGTTACAAATCTCCATAAAGTTGTATTTTTAGAAAAATTATGATTTTTACTGACGCTAATTTCAAACTTGGGTTCGAACTTTAGAAGCAGTTTTCCCAGGTTCTATGTGACCAAACTGGCTGAAATTTCGAAATAGTCATAAGAATCGCTAACCAAATTGAATTCAGTCACAAAATCTCCATAAAATTTTATTTTAAGAAAAATTATTATTTTGATGGACGCTAATTTCAGACTTGGGTTCGAACTTTTGAAGCAGTTTTCTCAGGTTCTATGGACCAAATTGGCTGAAATTTAGGAAAAGTGATAAGAAGCATGGTACAAATCGAAATCATTCACAAAATCTCCATAAAGTTGTATTTTTAGAAAAATTATGATTTTTACTGACGCTAATTTCAAACTTGGGTTCGAACTTTAGAAGCAGTTTTCCCAGGTTCTATGTGACCAAACTGGCTGAAATTTCGAAATAGTCATAAGAATCGCTAACCAAATTGAATTCAGTCACAAAATCTCCATAAAATTTTATTTTAAGAAAAATTATTATTTTGATGGACGCTAATTTCAGACTTGGGTTCGAACTTTTGAAGCAGTTTTGTCAGGTTCTATGGACCAAATTGGCTGAAATTTAGGAAAAGTTATTAGAAGCATGGTACAAATCGAAATCAGTCATAAAATCTCCATAAAAATGTATTTTTAGAAAAATTATGATTTTTAGTGACGCAAATTTCAGACTTGGGTTCGAACTTTGCAAGCAGTTTTCTCAGGTTTTAAGGGACCAAACGGGCTGAAATATTGGAATAGTGATAAGAATCGTTATCCAAATCGAACTCAGTCAAAAATTCTCATAAAGTTGTCTTTTTAGAAAAACCATCCTTTTTATGGAGCCTTATTTCAGCCTTGGGTTCGAACTTTGTAAGCAGTTTTCTCAGGTTGTATGGGACTAAATTGGCTGAAATTAAGGAAAAGTGATAAGAAGCATGGTACAAATCGAAATAAGTTACAAATCTCCATAAAGTTGTATTTTTAGAAAAATTATGATTTTTATGGACGCTAATTTCAGACTTGGGTTCGAAATTTAGAAGCAGTTTTCTCAGGTTCTATGCGACCAAACTGGCTGAAATAATGGAATAGTGATAAGAATCGTTAACCAAATCGAACTCAGTCACAAAATCTTCATAAAGTTTAATTTTAAGAAAAACCATCTTTTTTATGGAGCCTAATTTCAGCCTTGGGTTCAAACTTGGGAAGCAGTTTTCTCAGGTTCTATGGGACCAAACTGGCTGAAATTTTCTAATATTGATAAGAATCGCTAACCAAATTGAATTCAGTCACAAAATCTCCATAAAATTTTATTTTAAGAAAAATTATTATTTTGATGGACGCTAATTTCAGACTTGGGTTCGAACTTTTGAAGCAGTTTTGTCAGGTTCTATGGACCAAATTGGCTGAAATTTAGGAAAAAGGATAAGAAGCATGGTACAAATCGAAATCATTCACAAAATCTCCATAAAGTTGTATTTTTAGAAAAATTATGATTTTCAGTGACGCAAATTTCAGACTTGGGTTCGAACTTTGCAAGCAGTTTTCTCAGGTTTTAAGGGACCAAACGGGCTGAAATATTGGAATAGTGATAAGAATCGCCATCCAAATCGAACTCAGTCAAAAAATCTTCATAAAGTTGTCTTTTTAGAAAAACCATCTTTTTTATGGAGCCTTATTTCAGCCTTGGGTTCGAACTTTGTAAGCAGTTTTCTCAGGTTGTATGGGACTAAATTGGCTGAAATTAAGGAAAAGTTATTAGAAGCATGGTACAAATCGAAATCATTCACAAAATCTCCATAAAGTTGTATTTTTAGAAAAATTATGATTTTTACTGACGCTAATTTCAAACTTGGGTTCGAACTTTAGAAGCAGTTTTCCCAGGTTCTATGTGACCAAACTGGCTGAAATTTCGAAATAGTCATAAGAATCGCTAACCAAATTGAATTCAGTCACAAAATCTCCATAAAATTTTATTTTAAGAAAAATTATTATTTTGATGGACGCTAATTTCAGACTTGGGTTCGAACTTTTGAAGCAGTTTTCTCAGGTTCTATGGACCAAATTGGCTGAAATTTAGGAAAAGTTATTAGAAGCATGGTACAAATCGAAATCAGTCATAAAATCTCCATAAAAATGTATTTTTAGAAAAATTATGATTTTTAGTGACGCAAATTTCAGACTTGGGTTCGAACTTTGCAAGCAGTTTTCTCAGGTTTTAAGGGACCAAACGGGCTGAAATATTGGAATAGTGATAAGAATCGTTATCCAAATCGAACTCAGTCAAAAATTCTCATAAAGTTGTCTTTTTAGAAAAACCATCCTTTTTATGGAGCCTTATTTCAGCCTTGGGTTCGAACTTTGTAAGCAGTTTTCTCAGGTTGTATGGGACTAAATTGGCTGAAATTAAGGAAAAGTGATAAGAAGCATGGTACAAATCGAAATCAGTTACAAATCTCCATAAAGTTGTATTTTTAGAAAAATTATGATTTTTATGGACGCTAATTTCAGACTTGGGTTCGAAATTTAGAAGCAGTTTTCTCAGGTTCTATGCGACCAAACTGGCTGAAATAATGGAATAGTGATAAGAATCGTTAACCAAATCGAACTCAGTCACAAAATCTTCATAAAGTTTAATTTTAAGAAAAACCATCTTTTTTATGGAGCCTAATTTCAGCCTTGGGTTCAAACTTGGGAAGCAGTTTTCTCAGGTTCTATGGGACCAAACTGGCTGAAATTTTCTAATATTGATAAGAATCGCTAACCAAATTGAATTCAGTCACAAAATCTCCATAAAATTTTATTTTAAGAAAAATTATTATTTTGATGGACGCTAATTTCAGACTTGGGTTCGAACTTTTGAAGCAGTTTTGTCAGGTTCTATGGACCAAATTGGCTGAAATTTAGGAAAAGTTATTAGAAGCATGGTACAAATCGAAATCAGTCATAAAATCTCCATAAAAATGTATTTTTAGAAAAATTATGATTTTTAGTGACGCAAATTTCAGACTTGGGTTCGAACTTTGCAAGCAGTTTTCTCAGGTTTTAAGGGACCAAACGGGCTGAAATATTGGAATAGTGATAAGAATCGTTATCCAAATCGAACTCAGTCAAAAATTCTCATAAAGTTGTCTTTTTAGAAAAACCATCCTTTTTATGGAGCCTTATTTCAGCCTTGGGTTCGAACTTTGTAAGCAGTTTTCTCAGGTTGTATGGGACTAAATTGGCTGAAATTAAGGAAAAGTGATAAGAAGCATGGTACAAATCGAAATCAGTTACAAATCTCCATAAAGTTGTATTTTTAGAAAAATTATGATTTTTATGGACGCTAATTTCAGACTTGGGTTCGAAATTTAGAAGCAGTTTTCTCAGGTTCTATGCGACCAAACTGGCTGAAATAATGGAATAGTGATAAGAATCGTTAACCAAATCGAACTCAGTCACAAAATCTTCATAAAGTTTAATTTTAAGAAAAACCATCTTTTTTATGGAGCCTAATTTCAGCCTTGGGTTCAAACTTGGGAAGCAGTTTTCTCAGGTTCTATGGGACCAAACTGGCTGAAATTTTCTAATATTGATAAGAATCGCTAACCAAATTGAATTCAGTCACAAAATCTCCATAAAATTTTATTTTAAGAAAAATTATTATTTTGATGGACGCTAATTTCAGACTTGGGTTCGAACTTTTGAAGCAGTTTTGTCAGGTTCTATGGACCAAATTGGCTGAAATTTAGGAAAAAGGATAAGAAGCATGGTACAAATCGAAATCATTCACAAAATCTCCATAAAGTTGTATTTTTAGAAAAATTATGATTTTCAGTGACGCAAATTTCAGACTTGGGTTCGAACTTTGCAAGCAGTTTTCTCAGGTTTTAAGGGACCAAACGGGCTGAAATATTGGAATAGTGATAAGAATCGTTATCCAAATCGAAATCAGTCACAAAATCTTCATAAAGTTAACTTTTTAGAAAAACCATCTTTTTTATGGAGCCTAATTCCAGCCTTGGGTTCCAACTTTGTAAGCAGTTTTCTCAGGTTCTATGGGACCAAATTGGCAGAAATTAAGGAAAAGTTATTAGAAGCATGGTACAAATCGAAATCAGTCATAAAATCTCCATAAAAATGTATTTTTAGAAAAATTATGATTTTTAGTGACGCAAATTTCAGACTTGGGTTCGAACTTTGCAAGCAGTTTTCTCAGGTTTTAAGGGACCAAACGGGCTGAAATATTGGAATAGTGATAAGAATCGCCATCCAAATCGAACTCAGTCAAAAAATCTTCATAAAGTTGTCTTTTTAGAAAAACCATCTTTTTTATGGAGCCTTATTTCAGCCTTGGGTTCGAACTTTGTAAGCAGTTTTCTCAGGTTGTATGGGACTAAATTGGCTGAAATTAAGGAAAAGTGATAAGAAGCATGGTACAAATCGAAATCAGTTACAAATCTCCATAAAGTTGTATTTTTAGAAAAATTATGATTTTTACTGACGCTAATTTCAAACTTGGGTTCGAACTTTAGAAGCAGTTTTCCCAGGTTCTATGTGACCAAACTGGCTGAAATTTCGAAATAGTCATAAGAATCGCTAACCAAATTGAATTCAGTCACAAAATCTCCATAAAATTTTATTTTAAGAAAAATTATTATTTTGATGGACGCTAATTTCAGACTTGGGTTCGAACTTTTGAAGCAGTTTTCTCAGGTTCTATGGACCAAATTGGCTGAAATTTAGGAAAAGTGATAAGAAGCATGGTACAAATCGAAATCATTCACAAAATCTCCATAAAGTTGTATTTTTAGAAAAATTATGATTTTTACTGACGCTAATTTCAAACTTGGGTTCGAACTTTAGAAGCAGTTTTCCCAGGTTCTATGTGACCAAACTGGCTGAAATTTCGAAATAGTCATAAGAATCGCTAACCAAATTGAATTCAGTCACAAAATCTCCATAAAATTTTATTTTAAGAAAAATTATTATTTTGATGGACGCTAATTTCAGACTTGGGTTCGAACTTTTGAAGCAGTTTTGTCAGGTTCTATGGACCAAATTGGCTGAAATTTAGGAAAAGTTATTAGAAGCATGGTACAAATCGAAATCAGTCATAAAATCTCCATAAAAATGTATTTTTAGAAAAATTATGATTTTTAGTGACGCAAATTTCAGACTTGGGTTCGAACTTTGCAAGCAGTTTTCTCAGGTTTTAAGGGACCAAACGGGCTGAAATATTGGAATAGTGATAAGAATCGTTATCCAAATCGAACTCAGTCAAAAATTCTCATAAAGTTGTCTTTTTAGAAAAACCATCCTTTTTATGGAGCCTTATTTCAGCCTTGGGTTCGAACTTTGTAAGCAGTTTTCTCAGGTTGTATGGGACTAAATTGGCTGAAATTAAGGAAAAGCGATAAGAAGCATGGTACAAATCGAAATCAGTTACAAATCTCCATAAAGTTGTATTTTTAGAAAAATTATGATTTTTATGGACGCTAATTTCAGACTTGGGTTCGAAATTTAGAAGCAGTTTTCTCAGGTTCTATGCGACCAAACTGGCTGAAATAATGGAATAGTGATAAGAATCGTTAACCAAATCGAACTCAGTCACAAAATCTTCATAAAGTTTAATTTTAAGAAAAACCATCTTTTTTATGGAGCCTAATTTCAGCCTTGGGTTCAAACTTGGGAAGCAGTTTTCTCAGGTTCTATGGGACCAAACTGGCTGAAATTTTCTAATATTGATAAGAATCGCTAACCAAATTGAATTCAGTCACAAAATCTCCATAAAATTTTATTTTAAGAAAAATTATTATTTTGATGGACGCTAATTTCAGACTTGGGTTCGAACTTTTGAAGCAGTTTTGTCAGGTTCTATGGACCAAATTGGCTGAAATTTAGGAAAAAGGATAAGAAGCATGGTACAAATCGAAATCATTCACAAAATCTCCATAAAGTTGTATTTTTAGAAAAATTATGATTTTCAGTGACGCAAATTTCAGACTTGGGTTCGAACTTTGCAAGCAGTTTTCTCAGGTTTTAAGGGACCAAACGGGCTGAAATATTGGAATAGTGATAAGAATCGTTATCCAAATCGAACTCAGTCACAAAATCTTCATAAAGTTAACTTTTTAGAAAAACCATCTTTTTTATGGAGCCTAATTCCAGCCTTGGGTTCCAACTTTGTAAGCAGTTTTCTCAGGTTCTATGGGACCAAATTGGCTGAAATTAAGGAAAAGTTATTAGAAGCATGGTACAAATCGAAATCAGTCATAAAATCTCCATAAAAATGTATTTTTAGAAAAATTATGATTTTTAGTGACGCAAATTTCAGACTTGGGTTCGAACTTTGCAAGCAGTTTTCTCAGGTTTTAAGGGACCAAACGGGCTGAAATATTGGAATAGTGATAAGAATCGTTAACCAAATCGAACTCAGTCACAAAATCTTCGAACTTGGGAAGCAGTTTTCTCAGGTTCTATGGGACCAAACTGGCTGAAATTTTCTAATATTGATAAGAATCGCTAACCAAATTGAATTCAGTCACAAAATCTCCATAAAGTTGTATTTTTAGAAAATTTTTAATTTTTTTGGACGCTAATTTCAGACTTGGGTTCGAACTTTGGAAGCAGTTTTCTCAGGTTCTATGGGACCAAATTGGCTGAAATTTAGGAAAAGTGATAAGAAGCATGGTACAAATCGAAATCAGTCACAAAATCTCCATAAAATTGTATTTTTAGAAAAATCATGATTTTTACTGACTCTAATTTCAGACTTGGGTTCGAACTTTAGAAGCAGTTTTCTCAGGTTCTATGCGACCAAAATGGCTGAATTTTTTGAATAGTGATAAGAATCGATATCCAAATCGAACTCAGTTACAAAATCTCCATAAAGTTGTATTTTTAGAAAAATCATGATTTTTATGGACGCTAATTTCAGACTTGGGTTCGAACTTTAGAAGCAGTTTTTTCAGGTTCTATGGGACCAAACTGGCTGAAATATTGGAATAGTGATAAGAATCGTTATCCAAATCGAACTCAGTCACAAAATCTCCATAAAGTTGTATTTTTAGAAAAACCATCTTTTTTATGGAGGCTAATTGGAGACTTTCCATTTTGGCAGTGAGTATTAATTAAAACCGCACATAAGGTTCCCATGGAAGAAGTGCTCACTTCTAAAAGATTTAAGGCGGGTTGTTTCAGAGAAATTCAAATGTAACTTTGTCATCAAATGCCATTTTGTTTTTTTGACAGTTGAAAGATCATGTCCAAATGGACAAAGTTAAATTGAATCAATTGCCAAATGGACAAAGTTCAATTGTATCAATGTCCAAATGGACAAAGTTCAATTGCATCAATGTCCAAATGGACAAAGTTCCAATGAATGAATGTCCAAATGGACAAAATTCAATTGAATCAATGTCCAAATGGACAAAGTTCAATTGTATCAATGTCCAAATCGACAAAGTTCCAATGAATGAAGGTCTAAATAGACAAAGTTCAATTGTATCAATGTCCAAATGGACAAAGTAAAATTGTATCAATGTCCGAATGGACAATGTTCCAATGAATCAATGTCCAAATGGACAAAGTTCAATTGTATCAATGTCCAAATGGACAAAGTTCCAATGAATGAATATCCAAATGGACAAAATTCAATTGTATCAATGTCCAAATGGACAAAGTTCAATTGTATCAATGTCCAAATCGACAAAATTCCAATGAATAAAGGTCTAAATAGACAAAGTTCAATTGTATCAATGTCCAAATGGACAAAGTTAAATTGTATCAAAATGGACAATGTTCCAATGAATCAATGTCCAAATGGAATCAATGTCCAAATGGACAAAGTTATAATTAATGAATGTCCAAATGGACAAAGTTCAATTGTATCAATGTCCAAATGGACAAAGTTCAATTGTATCATTGTCCAAATGGACAAAGTTCCAATGAATGAAGGTCTAAATGGACAAAGTTCAATTGTATCAATGTCCAAATGGACAAAATTCAATTGTATCAATATGTCCATTTGGACATTGATGCAATTGAACTTTGTCCATTTGGACATTGATACAATTGAACTTTGTCCATTTGGACATTGATTTAATTGAACTTTGTCCATTTAGACCTTCATTCATTGGAACTTTGTCCATTTGGACATTGAAACAATTGAACTTTGTCCATTTGGACATTGATACAATTGAACTTTGTCCATTTAGACCTTCATTCATTGGAACTTTGTCCATTTGGACATTAATACAATTGAACTTTGTCCATTTGGACATTGATACAATTGAACTTTGTCGATTTGGACATTGATACAATTGAATTTTGTCCATTTGGACATACATTCATTGGAACTTTGTCCATTTGGACATTGATACAATTGAATTTTGTCCAAAATTTGACAAAACTTTGACAAAATTCAATTGTATCAATTTGGACATTGATACAATTGAAATTTGCTCATTTGGACATTGAAACAATTGAACTTTGTCCATTTGGACATTGATGCAATTGAACTTTGTCCATTTAGACCTTCATTAATTGGAACTTTGTCCATTTGGACATTGATACAATTGAACTTTGTCCATTTGGACATTGATACAATTGAACTTTGTCCATTTGGACATTGATACAATTGAACTTTGTCCATTTGGACATTGATACAATTGAACTTTGTCCATTTGGACATTGATACAATTAAACTTTGTCGATTTGGACACTGATACAATTGAACTTTGTCCATTTGGACATTCATCCATTGGAACTTTGTCCATTTGGACATTGATACAATTGAACTTTGTCCATTTGGACATTGATACAATTGAACTTTGTCCATTTGGACATTGATACAATTGAACTTTGTCCATTTGGACATTGATTTAATTGAACTTTGTCCATTTAGACCTTCATTCATTGGAACTTTGTCCATTTGGACATTGAAACAATTGAACTTTGTCCATTTGGACATTGATACAATTGAACTTTGTCCATTTAGACCTTCATTCATTGGAACTTTGTCCATTTGGACATTGATACAATTGAACTTTGTCCATTTGGACATTGATACAATTGAATTTCGTCCATTTGGACATTCATTCATTGGAACTTTGTCCATTTGGACATTAATACAATTGAACTTTGTCCATTTGGACATTGATACAATTGAACTTTGTCGATTTGGACATTGATACAATTGAATTTTGTCCATTTGGACATTCATTCATTGGAACTTTGTCCATTTGGACATTGATACAATTGAATTTTGTCCAAAATTTGACAATGGACAAAGTTTCAATGGATGAATGTCCAAATGGACAAAGTTCCAATGAATGAATGTCCAAATGGTCAAAGTTCCAATGAATGAATGTCCAAATGGACAAAATTCAATTGTATCAATGTCCAAATGGACAAAGTTCAATTGTATCAATGTCCAAATGGACAAAGTTCAATTGTATCAATGTCCAAATGGACAAAGTTCAATTGTATCAATGTCCAAATGGACAAAGTTCAATTGTATCAATGTCCAAATGGACAAAGTTCCAATTAATGAAGGTCTAAATGGACAAAGTTCAATTGCATCAATGTCCAAATGGACAAAGTTCAATTGTTTCAATGTCCAAATGAGCAAATTTCAATTGTATCAATGTCCAAATTGATACAATTGTCAAAGTTTTGTCAAAGTTCCAATGAATGAATGTCCAAATGGACAAAATTCAATTGTATCAATGTCCAAAGGGACAAAGTTCAATTGTATCAATGTCCAAATGGACAAAATTCAATTGTATCAATGTCCAAATGGACAAAGTTCAATTGTATCAATGTCCAAATGGACAAAGTTCCAATGGATGAATGTCCAAATGGACAAAGTTCAATTGTATCAATGTCCAAATGGACAAAGTTCAATTGTATCAATGTCCAAATGGACAAATTTCAATTGTATCAATGTCCAAATGGACAAAGTTCATTTGTATCAATGTCCAAATGGACAAAGTTCCAATGGATGAATGTCCAAATGGACAAAATTCAATTGTATCAATGTCCAAATGGACAAAGTTCAATTATATCAATGTCCAAATGGACAAAATTCAATTGAATCAATGTCCAAATGGACAAAGTTCAATTGTATCAATGTCCAAATGGACAAAGTTCAATTGTATCAATGTCCAAATGGACAAAGTTCAATTGTATCAATGTCCAAATGGACAAAGTTCCAATGAATGAAGGTCTCAATGGACAAAGTTCAATTGTATCAATGTCCAAATGGACAAAGTTCAATTATATCAATGTCCAAATGGACAAAATTCAATTATATCAATGTCCAAATGGACAAATTTCAATTGTATCAATGTCCAAATGGACAAAGTTCAATTGTATCAATGTCCAAATGGACAAAGTTCAAATGGATCAATAACCGAATGGATAAAGTTCAAATGGATGAATGTCCAAATGGACAAAGTTCAATTGTATCAATGTCCAAATGGACAAAGTTCAATTGTATCAATGTCCAAATGGACAAAGTTCAATTGTATCAATGTCCAAATGGACAAAGTTCCAATGGATGAATGTCCAAATGGACAAAAATCAATTGTATCAATGTCCAAATCGACAAAGTTTAATTGTATCAATGTCCAAATGGACAAAGTTCAATTGTATCAATGTCCAAATGGACAAAGTTCAATTGTATCAATGTCCAAATGGACAAAGTTCAATTGTATCAATGTCCAAATGGACAAAGTTCAATTGTATCAATGTCCAAATGGACAAAGTTCCAATTAATGAAGGTCTAAATGGACAAAGTTCAATTGCATCAATGTCCAAATGGACAAAGTTCAATTGTTTCAATGTCCAAATGGACAAATTTCAATTGTATCAATGTCCAAATTGATACAATTGAATTTTGTCAAAGTTGTCCATTGTCAAGTGACAAATGTCAAGTGACAAATTTGACAAGTTTTGTCAAATTTTGGACAAAATTCAATTGTATCAATGTCCAAATGGACAAAGTTCCAATGAATGAATGTCCAAATGGACAAAAATCAATTGTATCAATGTCCAAATCGACAAAGTTCAATTGTATCAATGTCCAAATGGACAAAGTTCAATTGTATTAATGTCCAAATGGACAAAGTTCCAATGAATGAATGTCCAAATGGACAAAATTCAATTGTATCAATGTCCAAATGGACAAAGTTCAATTGTATCAATGTCCAAATGGACAAAGTTCCAATGAATGAAGGTCTAAATGGACAAAATTCAATTGTATCAATGTCCAAATGGACAAAGTTCAATTGTTTCAATGTCCAAATGGACAAAGTTCCAATGAATGAAGGTCTAAATGGACAAAGTTCAATTAAATCAATGTCCAAATGGACAAAGTTCAATTGTATCAATGTCCAAATGGACAAAGTTCAATTGTATCAATGTCCAAATGGACATATTGATACAATTGAATTTTGTCCATTTGGACATTGATACAATTGAACTTTGTCCATTTAGACATTGATACAATTGAATTTTGTCCATTTGGACATTCATTCATTGGAACTTTGTCCATTTGGACATTAATACAATTGAACTTTGTCCATTTGGACATTGATACAATTGAACTTTGTCGATTTGGACATTGATACAATTGAATTTTGTCCATTTGGACATTCATTCATTGGAACTTTGTCCATTTGGACATTGATACAATTGAATTTTGTCCAAAATTTGACAAAACTTTGACAAAATTCAATTGTATCAATTTGGACATTGATACAATTGAAATTTGCTCATTTGGACATTGAAACAATTGAACTTTGTCCATTTGGACATTGATGCAATTGAACTTTGTCCATTTAGACCTTCATTAATTGGAACTTTGTCCATTTGGACATTGATACAATTGAACTTTGTCCATTTGGACATTGATACAATTGAACTTTGTCCATTTGGACATTGATACAATTGAACTTTGTCCATTTGGACATTGATACAATTGAACTTTGTCCATTTGGACATTGATACAATTAAACTTTGTCGATTTGGACACTGATACAATTGAACTTTGTCCATTTGGACATTCATCCATTGGAACTTTGTCCATTTGGACATTGATACAATTGAACTTTGTCCATTTGGACATTGATACAATTGAACTTTGTCCATTTGGACATTGATACAATTGAACTTTGTCCATTTGGACATTGATTTAATTGAACTTTGTCCATTTAGACCTTCATTCATTGGAACTTTGTCCATTTGGACATTGAAACAATTGAACTTTGTCCATTTGGACATTGATACAATTGAACTTTGTCCATTTAGACCTTCATTCATTGGAACTTTGTCCATTTGGACATTGATACAATTGAACTTTGTCCATTTGGACATTGATACAATTGAATTTTGTCCATTTGGACATTCATTCATTGGAACTTTGTCCATTTGGACATTAATACAATTGAACTTTGTCCATTTGGACATTGATACAATTGAACTTTGTCGATTTGGACATTGATACAATTGAATTTTGTCCATTTGGACATTCATTCATTGGAACTTTGTCCATTTGGACATTGATACAATTGAATTTTGTCCAAAATTTGACAAAACTTGTGACAACTTTGACAAAATTCAATTGTATCAATTTGGACATTGATACAATTGAAATTTGTCCATTTGGACATTGAAACAATTGAACTTTGTCCATTTGGACATTGATGCAATTGAACTTTGTCCATTTAGACCTTCATTAATTGGAACTTTGTCCATTTGGACATTGATACAATTGAACTTTGTCCATTTGGACATTGATACAATTGAACTTTGTCCATTTGGACATTGATACAATTGAACTTTGTCCATTTGGACATTGATACAATTGAACTTTGTCCATTTGGACATTGATACAATTGAACTTTGTCCATTTGGACATTGATTCAATTGAACTTTGTCCATTTGGACATTCATTCATTTGAACTTTATCCATTCGGTTATTGATCCATTTGAACTTTGTCCATTTGGACATTGATACAATTGAACTTTTTCCATTTGGACATTGATACAATTGAAATTTGTCCATTTGGACATTGATATAATTGAATTTTGTCCATTTGGACATTGATATAATTGAACTTTGTCCATTTGGACATTGATACAATTGAACTTTGTCCATTTAGACCTTCATTTATTGGAACTTTGTCCATTTGGACATTGATACAATTGAACTTTGTCCATTTGGACATTGATACAATTGAACTTTGTCCATTTGGACATTGATACAATTGAACTTTGTCCATTTGGACATTGATTCAATTGAATTTTGTCCATTTGGACATTGATATAATTGAACTTTGTCCATTTGGACATTGATACAATTGAACTTTGTCCATTTGGACATTTATACAATTGAACTTTGTCCATTTGGACATTGATTCAATTGAATTTTGTCCATTTGGACATTGATATAATTGAACTTTGTCCATTTGGACATTGATACAATTGAATTTTGTCCATTTGGACATTCATCCATTGGAACTTTGTCCATTTGGACATTGATACAAATGAACTTTGTCCATTTGGACATTGATACAATTGAAATTTGTCCATTTGGACATTGATACAATTGAACTTTGTCCATTTGGACATTGATACAATTGAACTTTGTCCATTTGGACATTCATCCATTGGAACTTTGTCCATTTGGACATTGATACAATTGAACTTTGTCCATTTGGACATTGATACAATTGAATTTTGTCCATTTGGACATTGATACAATTGAACTTTGTCCATTTGGACATTGATACAAATGAACTTTGTCCATTTGGACATTGATAAAATTGAACTTTGTCCCTTTGGACATTGATACAATTGAATTTTGTCCATTTGGACATTCATTCATTGGAACATTGACAAAACTTTGACAAAATTCAATTGTATCAATTTGGACATTGATACAATTGAAATTTGCTCATTTGGACATTGAAACAATTGAACTTTGTCCATTTGGACATTGATGCAATTGAACTTTGTCCATTTAGACCTTCATTAATTGGAACTTTGTCCATTTGGACATTGATACAATTGAACTTTGTCCATTTGGACATTGATACAATTGAACTTTGTCCATTTGGACATTGATACAATTGAACTTTGTCCATTTGGACATTGATACAATTGAACTTTGTCCATTTGGACATTGATACAATTGAATTTTGTCCATTTGGACATTCATTCATTGGAACTTTGACCATTTGGACATTCATTCATTGGAACTTTGTCCATTTGGACATTCATCCATTGAAACTTTGTCCATTTGGACATTGATCCAATTGAACTTTGTCCATTTGGACATTGATACAATTGAACTTTGTCCATTTGGACATTGATACAATTGAATTTTGTCCATTTGGACATTGATACAATTGAACTTTGTCCATTTGGACATTGATTTAATTGAACTTTGTCCATTTGGACATTGATACAATTGAACTTTGTCCATTTGGACATTGATACAATTCAACTTTGTCCATTTGGACATTGATACAATTGAATTTTGTCCATTTGGACATTGATACAATTGAACTTTGTCCATTTAGACTTTCATTCATTGGAACTTTGTCCATTTGGACATTGATACAATTGAACTTTTTCCATTTGGACATTGATACAATTGAACTTTGTCCATTTAGACCTTCATTCATTGGAACTTTGTCCATTTGGACATTGATACAATTGAACTTTGTCCATTTGGACATTGATACAATTGAACTTTGTCCATTTAGACCAATGTCTAAATGGACAAAATTCAATTGTATCAATGTCCAAATGGACAAAGTTCAATTGTATCAATGTCCAAATGGACAAAGTTCAATTGTATCAATGTACAAATGGACAAAGTTCCAATGAATGAATGTCCAAATGGACAAAATTCAATTGCATCAATGTCCAAATGGACAAAGTTCAATTGTATCAATGTCCAAATGGACAAAGTTCAATTGTATCAATGTCCAAATGGACAAGGTTCAATTGTATCAATGTCCAAATGGACAAATTTCAATTGTATCAATGTCCAAATGGACAAAGTTCAATTGTATCAATGTCCAAATGGACAAAGTTCAAATGGATCAATGTCCGAATGGATAAAGTTCAAATGGATGAATGTCCAAATGGACAAAGTTCAATTGTATCAATGTCCAAATGGACAAAGTTCAATTGTATCAATGTCCAAATGGACAAAGTTCAATTGTATCAATGTCCAAATGGACAAAGTTCCAATGGATGAATGTCCAAATGGACAAAGTTCAATTGTATCAATGTCCAAATCGACAAAGTTTAATTGTATCAATGTCCAAATGGACAAAGTTCAATTGTATCAATGTCCAAATGGACAAAATTCAATTGTATCAATGTCCAAATGGACAAAGTTCAATTGTATCAATGTCCAAATGGACAAAGTTCAATTGTATCAATGTCCAAATGGACAAAGTTCCAATTAATGAAGGTCTAAATGGACAAAGTTCAATTGCATCAATGTCCAAATGGACAAAGTTCAATTGTTTCAATGTCCAAATGGACAAATTTCAATTGTATCAATGTCCAAATTGATACAATTGAATTTTGTCAAAGTTTTGTCAAATTTTGGACAAAATTCAATTGTATCAATGTCCAAATGGACAAAGTTCCAATGAATGAATGTCCAAATGGACAAAATTCAATTGTATCAATGTCCAAATCGACAAAGTTCAATTGTATCAATGTCCAAATGGACAAAGTTCAATTGTATTAATGTCCAAATGGACAAAGTTCCAATGAATGAATGTCCAAATGGACGAAATTCAATTGTATCAATGTCCAAATGGACAAAGTTCAATTGTATCAATGTCCAAATGGACAAAGTTCCAATGAATGAAGGTCTAAATGGACAAAGTTCAATTGTATCAATGTCCAAATGGACAAAGTTCAATTGTTTCAATGTCCAAATGGACAAAGTTCCAATGAATGAAGGTCTAAATGGACAAAGTTCAATTAAATCAATGTCCAAATGGACAAAGTTCAATTGTATCAATGTCCAAATGGACAAAGTTCAATTGTATCAATGTCCAAATGGACAAAGTTCAATTGTATCAATGTCCAAATGGACAAAGTTCCAATGGATGAATGTCCAAATGGACAAAGTTCAATTGTATCAGTGTCCAAATCGACAAAGTTTAATTGTATCAATGTCCAAATTGACAAAGTTCAATTGTATCAATGTCCAAATGGACAAAGTTCAATTGTATCAATGTCCAAATGGACAAAGTTCAATTGTATCAATGTCCAAATGGACAAAGTTCAATTGTATCAATGTCCAAATTGACAAAGTTCCAATTAATGAAGGTCTAAATGGACAAAGTTCAATTGCATCAATGTCCAAATGGACAAAGTTCAATTGTTTCAATGTCCAAATGAGCAAATTTCAATTGTATCAATGTCCAAATTGATACAATTGAATTTTGTCAAATTTTGGACAAAATTCAATTGTATCAATGTCCAAATGGACAAAGTTCCAATGAATGTATGTCCAAATGGACAAAATTCAATTGTATCAATGTCCAAATCGACAAAGTTCAATTGTATCAATGTCCAAATGGACAAAGTTCAATTGTATTAATGTCCAAATGGACAAAGTTCCAATGAATGAAGGTCTAAATGGACATATGTTATAAAAAAAACCTGTATTGTTAAAGACAAATTTCCTTCTCATGTTCGTCATACTTTCCTTTCAGTTCTTTCCCTACTTTCTCAGTGGTTCGTGTCTCTGACGAATGTAAACACTTAACCAGTGGCTGTTCCTCACAGGAGGACGGTCGCGGTGGGACAAACCCCACCAGATATTCCAGAAACCTACTAAAAGAATAAAAAAAACATTCGATGCTTTGTCTACATGTAAATAAATGAATTCTACAAACATAAAAGCAATTAATATTTATAGAAATATAATATTTTCAAGTGAAATGCAACCGCTCCGCGCCACGTCTGTAACTAGAACCAGCGACAAGCGACCAACCGATGCGCGCGTCCGTTGTTGCATTTCTCAGTTCACATAACGTAGCGTGAAGAGGGGATAATCCGAGATGTCACTTCAGACATTTGGGTATTTTATTTGCGATTGTTTCGCAAATTTCAAATGCCGTGGGGAAAGTCCGTTAAATCAAGACCTCCTAGATATAAAAGGTTTTGATTAAATCCCCTACTGCCGTACTTGTGAACCGTTTGTTTAGTTCAAGAAAGTTACTATTTTTTATGATAAACATCAGTTTATAAGACAAGATTTCTTATGCATAGCACAAAAAATAACAAATTTATATTAGCAATAATTAATCGCGTGAAATATCCATACAAATTGAAAATATCTCCTGAGTAAAAATAAATGCCATCGACGGGAATTGAACCCGCACCTTCCTTTTAAAAATAAAGTTTGTTGATTACAGGTGAAAAAATCAGTAATTGTTGATTGAAGTCCTAGTACATATTGAATTATTTGGCGTGTAAAATAAGCCGACGTAGATCAGTGGTTCAGAGCACCTGACCGGACATCAGAAGGTGCGGGTTCAATTCCCGTCGGCGGCATTTATTTTTACTCGGGAGATATTTTCAATTTGAATGGAGCGCCCTTGAGGTGATTTTGTATTTATACAAGTCATCAAATTATTATTATTATTTAATTATTTAAGACAATATTAGCGATTTCTAAACGAAAATCTTAAGTAGAAAAATCAGAAAAGGATACGGTCACATCTAGGACTCGAACCCAGGACCCTTGCCTCGCCGGGGCACCGCTCTTTACGACTGAGCTAATGGGACCCTATCCCCTTCGGTCACATTTAACTGTATCATACTTCGAATAAGAACTATAAACATTGTCTTCATTTGAAATCGCTAATATTGTCTTCAATAATTAAATATTACAATTTGAGGTTTTACTCAATAAAGTTATTCCAAAAAAATAAAAATTATTATTATATTTCAAGCGACTAATTATTTATTGCTTATAATAATTTGCAAGAAAGTTACGTAGTTTCGAGCGACGGAAATCAAATGGATGATAATCTTGCAAGTTATTGCGTTATTTTTATTTTACTATGTTATGTGAGCACAAACATATAAATTTTAATTTATTTTGTGTTTAGGCGTCTGATTAGGTGCACGCGTCGACCAAACATTGTCTATATATCGATGAGTGCATGACTCGTCTATGAACATTTCAGTTTAAAATATCTTATATTATAATCTCCGGGAAGTGAGATTTCAGTACACTACATGTAAAAAATGTCAGTACACACCATCGAAGAAGTGCTCGAGCCGCCACTGTACTTAAGTATGTTGGGCTATACGGATGAAGAGATGTAGGGATGTAAGTCGGTGTGGTGGTATGAATGTGGGAGAAACAGAACCAGTAGCAACAATACCAACAAATTTCATTTTAATTAATAGTTTATACATTCTTGTTCGCGCAGTTGTATATGGAAGTAGCTACGTATGTATTCGCAAAGACTTGATGGATAGAAAACCTCTTATCAAATCCCGAAAAACAGATGCCGGTAGCTCGTTCCACATAAACCAACACTCTTCCACTGAGCTAGGAGACCTGATTATTTTTAAGTCTCATATTTCTATTTATTTATGTAGTTATAATTTTTTTCATAAAATAATTCATTTTTTGCTGCTATATTTTTTTTATTTTAAAAATGTTCTACCTCAATATATTTGTAGCTCAGATAGTGTATCAATTATACCCATACGATTTTTTCATTTATATTCGACACTGGTTGACTTTTCTACAAGTCTTGAATGAATGTGATCTATTTACTGATAATTTCTCAAATTTTTCATCTTCTTATAATTCTCTAACTTCTCTATCCTCTTTTTGCAACCCAAACTAGCTATAATCTCATTTTTCTAATTTCTCTATTTTATATTATGGTAATGTATAGATTCTATGTCCGCAAACTGTAAAATTCACCCGCCATAACACAGGGTCATCCCCAGCATGGAGGGTGAAATATCATAAAAAACCACATGTACTCTCTAAATCATGTATCAATAAAATAAATAAATAAATCATCTATTTATTGGAATAACTTTCGAAGGTTATATAATTCAAAGTGATTGACTAAACGTAGCCTATTTAACTCGATCTTTTGCATTTCTTCTGTCTGTAAAATTTGTTAGCATGTTCCGTTTCAAGATGATGTCCGTTTTAATGGTTTGATTGCTTTTTTAATGTAAAATTTTCGTATTTATCTGGACTTTTGTATTTGCATTTTTTTTTCAATATTATGGTACCACCTACCTGCCTGACAAATTTGAAAAAAATAATTATCAGTGAGAAAGTTAAGTTTATTTGGACAAATCGTATAACTCTGCATTTGATTTGATTTCAATTTCACATAGGTCTTTATATTTAAGTATCTACTTACACAATCTTTATCATGTTTGCATAAACCAAAAAATTGTATTTATTAATAACTCTTTTACATCGTTTCTTTCCAGATTCTAGAGTGGAATTCGCTTTAGTTGTGGAAAAGTTGTTGAGTTAAACCTTCGCTTGCAGCTTGCATAAGGATACAGAAGTCCGCTACATAGAGCGAGCTCTAATGGGGTATATTGTAATTTACTTGTATTCTCATTTCCGATTTTATTTGAATTTTATTTTATCTTTTGTATTTTTGCCCATGGGTACTGGACCCTTAGTCTGTTATTATAATTTTATGTTTAAGTGAAAACCTATCATTATATATTATTTGTATTTTTTTCAACTTCCGATTTAGTTGTCCGGGTTAAATCTTCCCCAAGGGAAAAAGTTAACCCTTCCACTCACTTTTCCACAAATGATCATCTAGTCAATCAACATTATGTAAGTGCATTATATAAGCAAAATAAATACAAAACAATACAAGAACAACACGTCAAATCACCAGAGATCAAATGGGAAAATAATTCACCGACTCCAGATATTTTCATATCAGAGGGTTCGGCTCGGTAGAACTTCTAACAGGGCCTATAAATCCTACTGATCCCTCAACATAAATATTTAAAAAGTCTTTTGTTATCCTACATGTATTCAAAATGACCGACTTTTGCATCTTTATAAATAATTTTTTTGAAAGATCTAATACGCCTAAATTTTTAATTAGAGAGCTAGGTATAATGCCAGTAGCCGAAATAACGAATGGTAATATTTTTATAGTCTGAGAATGCCAAATTCTTTTTATTTCATTTCCTAAATCTGTGTATTTTCTTATTTTTTCGCTAATAGATTTTTGAATATTACAGGAATTTGGTATAGCGACATCAATGATATAAGTTATTTTTTTAATTTTGTCATGTAAAACTATATCGGGTCTATTATGACTAATCGCTCGGTCTGTTAGTATAGTTTTATCATAATATATTTTATAAAATTCGTTTTCTAAAAATTTTATCATAATATATTTTATAAAATTCGTTTTCTAAAAATAAATAATAAAAATAATAATAATTCGTTTTCTAAATTTTTTTTTATTTTTTTTTATTAAATATCAAAATAATATACAAAAATCAAAAAGTCCCAATAAACTACTTTAAAGTAGTTTGTCATATGTTATAAATTAGGTTGGTAATCTTAGTTCCTTGAGTCTATCTTCGTATTGTAGATCTTTCAGAGCTCTTGGTATTTTAGTAAAACGTCTCTGTACTCTCTTTAACAGATTTATATCCTTTGCGAAGTAAGGACTCCATATTTGGAAAGCATATTCCAGGAGAGGTCGCACATATGTTTTATATATTTTTAACATCATGTCTAGGTCAATGAAAGTTTTCTTGATTAGATATGTTAGTGAATTTGCTCTTTTCACAATTCCAGCGATGTGTGGTTCCCATTTCAAGTCCTGTGATATGGTAACTCCTTCGTCTTGGTGTAATGTCACTGCTTTTAGAGGTGTTCTATAAAGCTTGTAGGCAAGTGTAGGGTTAGTTTTTCCAACATGTAGGAACAGTGCATTTTTCGACATTGAATTTTCGAAGCCAATGATTTGTCCATTGATATATTTCGTTTAAATCGTTTTGCAGTTGGTTGTGATGAGTGTGTGGTTTAACAAAGAATTTTATATCATCTGCAAAGCAGCTGGAGTCTGATTTTATTATAGTATACAGGTCCGTGATGTACAAAAAAAACAAAACTGGACCGAAAACTGATCCTTGAGGGACACCACTGGTCACATTTCGCTCACATGACAGTTGGTTGCCAATTCGAACTTGCTATTTTCTCTCAGTGAGGAAGGATTTGATCCATTCGAGAAGTCGTCCTCTTATGCTTAGGAATATAAGTTTAGCTAACAGTCTGTTGGTTGGAACAGTATCTAAAGATTTCTCGAAGTCGAGATAAATTACGTCAGTGGGAATCCGTTTGTCCCACTCGTTTGTTTAGTAATCTATGTTAAGAATGAGATTGATAATCGTGGATCTTTTTGGCTCAAATCCATGTTGTTTGTTTGAGATTATGTCAAGTTTGATATTATTATTCTTTCCATGGTTTTGCAGATAATACTAGTCAAGCTTATAGGTCTGTAATTTGCTGGTTTGAGTTTTCACCTTTTTTGTAGATGGATGTATTTATAGCTTTCTTCCAATCTTTAGGGGGTTTCCCATCTTAAAAGGATTGTTGCATAACCAGAGCTATGGGGTGACTGAGAGTTTCTGCACACTTTTCGAGAACAGTAGCAGGAATATTACCAGAGCCAGTAGCGCTATCTTCTCGCAACCCCTTCAATAAATTCTCAACTGCTGATGGAGTGAATTCTATTTCGCATAGTGAACTATCTACATACACATCTTGACTAATAGTTGGTATACTGGTGTCTGGTTCATTGAAATAGGATTTTTCAAATTGTGTTGCAAGGATGTTCGCTATGTCTATCTCGCTGGTAACTGTTTCGTTAGAGACCTCGGGGCTGTTTGAATTACGCACTTCTGTAATGGGCCATACCAATTTGGAATAATTGAAGTCTCCAAGGATTATTACGTTTGACGCGTCAGCTATTCTTTTTAATTGGTGTAATAGTTTTTGGTGGTTTTCATACGATGCATTTGGTGGGCAGTAGACACCAGCTAGGATAGTTTTGAGATGGTCTATTTGCATGTCAATGAATAATGCGTCAATTTGTGGGTAATTACTAGAACTGTTTTTCACCTGGGCTGAGATTGTCAGGCCTATGGTCCTTTTCTTCACATATATTGCTACACCACCTCCTCGTTTTTTAATTCGACGGTCTTTGCGGAAGAGTGTGTAATCCGGAAGATCCACTAACGTATCTGGCATTTCTACCTTTAGCCACGTTTTTGTCACTATTAGTACTGTTGGTTTTATAAGGTTTATTTGTTCAAGAACAAGATCAAATTTCCGTGTGAGAGAGCATAGGTTCGTATACAGTATTGAGATATTGACTATGTAATTATAAACATGTTTTTTGGAATTTTTATAATTTTAGGGCATCCTTTGATGTATTTGATTGTCAATTCCTTCTCCCCCTTTTCTGTTCTTTGATGCAGCTCATTCCTTAAATCAATTAAATGCTGCCGTTGCATCGGAGTTTGATCCGATTTGATTGAGTTTGGTTTTTTTAGTTTATTTTTATGTTTAGAAATGGCTAAAGCTTCATCCCGTGTTTGGAAGATTATTCTTATCGGGCGAGGGAATTTTTTTTCTGCTGAAGGTTTTCCAAGCCGGAGCACTTTTATGTTATTTTTACTTGTGCTGGTGATGCTTCCTATAACTTTCCAGCACTCTTCGGTGTCTCGTAATTTGCGTTCTTCGGGATCTGGCAAGTCACACTCAGAGATATCAAACATAATTATGTTTTTTGCTCGGGATCACCGATCGCTAAGTTCACTAATCATGTCTTCTGTGCATCGCATTTGTTGCTGTTTTTTACGAGCGTTGACTTCTTCTTGGAGGTCCAAATTAGTTTGTGTAGCACAGGTATTTGTTGAAGGACACTCTCACAATCAGGACACAAGAATTTCATTCTGCGGTTTTCGAGCTCTAGGCGTGAAAAAATATAAGTCTAGTGAATTTCCACTCAAGACGCCTGCAGATGTAAGTTTATCGACTTTTGTCATACCTACAGCAGTAAACCCTCTCTCCTTCCCTTTCGGGGACACATGGTTACATAATATGTAAATGTATGTAGCGTATATCTCTCAACATCATGAATCAATCGTCAAGCTATTTCCCGATTGCGCCCATGCTACCTAACCGTGGAGCTACCTTCCGCCTACTCCTAACATTATAAAACACATTGCAAGGCATAGTACTACTTTTCGTTGTATTTTACAATGTTTTGCAAGGTCTTATCACGTAGTAAGATGATTTACCGTCTGTCGTCATATATTTGACAACGTTTTATGGTTTTAAATGGTATTTGAAAATATTTTACTGTGTTTCTCAAGTTTTATAATTGAAAGATGATTATATGATGTTTTACCGTCTTTTTACTACGTTTTACTGATTTAAGAGATGTTTTACCATATTTTTCTATGTTTTTCATGGTTTTATCATATTTAACGGATTTTAATGATGGTTTACGATATTTCACAATGCTTTTCAAGGTTCAATCATGTTTTACCATATTCTTTACTGGTTTTTAGTGATATTTTCAAATTTTATTTTTTCTAGGTCATTTTCATCATGTTAAACGTCTTCCGTCATATATTTGACTAGTTTTTAAGGTTTTTAATGATTTTTTACAATATTTTTAAAGGTTTAGCATGCTCTTCGCTGTTTTAGAGTCTTCTGCCATACATTTGAATACATTAAACGGTTTTAAATGATATTGTACCATATTTTACAACCATAAATTAATAAATCGGAATATTTTTACGGCATTCTATCATTTTGATGACTTGATTTCGGACGAGGCCTTTTTTACCATTTTTTAATCAGATTTTCAAGATTTTACCACATTTAACCGTCTTCCACGATACATTTGTATGTTTTACCACATTTTACCGTCTTCCACCACATATTTGTATGTTTTACCATATTTCGCCGTCTTCCACCATATATTTGAATGTTTCACCACATTTTACCGTCTTCCACCCAACATTTGTATGTCTTACCACATTTTACTCTCTTCCACCAAACATTTGTATGTTTCACCACATTTTACCATCCTCCACCATACATTTGTATGTTTTACCACATTTTACCGTCTTCCACCACATATTTGTATCTTTTACCACATTTTACCGTCTTCCACCACATATTTGTATCTTTTACCACATTTTACCGTCTTCCACCACATATTTGTAGGTTTCACCACATTTTACCGTCTTCCATGATACATTTGTATGTTTTACCACATCTTACCGTCTTCCACCACATATTTGTATGTTTTACCACATTTTACCGTCTTCCACCACATATTTGTATCTTTTACCATATTTTACCGTCTTCCACCACATATTTGTATGTTTTACCACATTTTACCGTCTTCCATGATACATTTGTATAATTTACCACATTTTACCGTCTTGCACCACATATTTGTATGTTTAACCACATTTTACCGTCTTCCACGATACATTTGTATGTTTTACCACATTTTACCATCTTCTACCATAAATTTGTATATTTTACCGAATTTCACCATCTTCGACCATATATTGGTATGTTTTTGTCACCTTTTACCGTCTTTCACCCTACATTTGTATGTCTTACCACATTTTACCGTCTTCCACCATACATTTGTATATTTTACCACATTTTACCATCTTCTACCATAAATTTGTATATTTTACCGAATTTCACCATCTTCTACCATATATTGGTATGTTTTTGTCACCTTTTACCGTCTTTCACCCTACATTTGTATGTCTTACCACATTTTACCGTCTTCCACCATACATTTGTATGTTTTACCACATTTTACCATCTTCTACCATAAATTTGTATATTTTACCAAATTTTACTGTCTTCCACCCTACATTTCTATGTATTACCACATTTTACCGTCTTCCACCACATATTTGTATGTTTAACCATATTTTAACCCATTTTAGAATTTTCACCGTGCTTAAGATTATTTTAGCACAAGTTTTCATTCTTCACAGTGTTTTTCTAAGTTGGACCTGTTTCATTTTTTTATACCGTATTTCCCATGTTAAATAATGATTTCAATTGATTCAATGTCATTTGTGAACCTTGGCTATGTTTTCCACGATTAACTATTTGTTAAGATATTTATTAGTATCTTACCATGTTTAACCATATAAACATGTGTTTTGCAACGTTTTTTGGTAAGATATGGAGACACATCGTTAACAAAGTATAACATTGTAAAACTAAGTAAAATACGGTAAAAAATGATAAAATGTAGTAAAGCTTGGTAAAACATGGTTAAAAATGACAAAAACACGGCAAAAAATGAGAAAAACGTTAACCATTAGAACTTTTGTGAAAATAAAATAAAGAAAACTAAGAAAAATGGTTGAAAAGGAGTTAATACGCTCAAACATGACAAAACACGAGAAATATTGTGAAAAATCGTCAAATATGGTTAAAGATGACAAAGCATGGCAAAAAATGAGGAATTTGTTAGTAAAAGGTACACTGTCTAAATGACTGCCAAACATACTATAATGGTAAAATGTGTTAAAACCTAGAACACTCACAATACAAGTTAAAACAAGTAAAGCATGTGAAAAAAAGGGTAAAATCGTTGAAACCTAGCTAAAACATTGTTAAATACATTTCAAAATGGTAATTTAGCAAAAAATGACAAAATTTAGAAGGAAAAATGTTAAAATCTGTAAAACTTGGTGATGTTTTCTTAAGCATAGTTAAATTAACATATTCAAAGCGACGAAAATAGGTTTTCATGCAAGAGAAACGCAATATCGGCGAGATGTTCACAATAATGAAAGTTCGAGAACAGACTAAATCAAAGTACACAGTGAAAAAAAAAAATTCAGTAAAAGTGTTGAAAAACACGTAAAAATGGTAAATGTTTAGTTTGAATTGGTAAAAAATCGCAAAGAACAATCCAGAAAATTGGCAAAAAACGGTTAATAGTGTCAAAAATGTCAAAGATGATATTTTTCAAAAAATTAAGGAATAGATATAGTAATAGGAAGAAGAACGGACAAACTTACAAACTATATAAAATGAAGAATAAAAAAGTGGCTAATAGACTTCTCTGTTTCAATCACATACTTTGAGCCGGCCGCTTTATGCATTAAACTATATTTCAAGATGTTTTACCACAAATCAAGAATTATTCACTGTTCTGAACATCTGTAACTGAAACTGTGTTTTACACAATTTACACCATTTTAAACTATATTTTATTAATTATAGGCCATTAAGAATGTTTTTTCACTTTTTTACTATATTTTGTGGCCACATCGGATATTTCTTTTACAAGATTTATGTTCATTTGGAAAATTATTTGTGTTATAAATTATACTGGTGTCTGGTTCATTGAAATAGGATTTTTCAAATTGTGTTGCAAGGATGTTCGCTATGTCTATCTCGCTGGTAACTGTTTCGTTAGAGACCTCGGGGCTGTTTGAATTACGCACTTCTGTAATGGGCCATACCAATTTGGAATAATTGAAGTCTCCAAGGATTATTACGTTTGACGCGTCAGCTATTCTTTTTAATTGGTGTAATAGTTTTTGGTGGTTTTCATACGATGCATTTGGTGGGCAGTAGACACCAGCTAGGATAGTTTTGAGATGGTCTATTTGCATGTCAATGAATAATGCGTCAATTTGTGGGTAATTACTAGAACTGTTTTTCACCTGGGCTGAGATTGTCAGGCCTATGGTCTTTTTCTTCACATATATTGCTACACCACCTCCTCGTTTTTTAATTCGACGGTCTTTGCGGAAGAGTGTGTAATCCGGAAGATCCACTAACGTATCTGGCATTTCTACCTTTAGCCACGTTTTTGTCACTATTAGTACTGTTGGTTTTATAAGGTTTATTTGTTCAAGAACAAGATCAAATTTCCGTGTGAGAGAGCATAGGTTCGTATACAGTAATGAGATATTGACTATGTAATTATAAACATGTTTTTTGGAATTTTTATAATTTTAGGGCATCCTTTGATGTATTTGATTGTCAATTCCTTCTCCCCCTTTTCTGTTCTTTGATGCAGCTCATTCCTTAAATCAATTAAATGCTGCCGTTGCATCGGAGTTTGATCCGATTTGATTGAGTTTGGTTTTTTTAGTTTATTTTTATGTTTAGAAATGGCTAAAGCTTCATCCCGTGTTTGGAAGATTATTCTTATCGGGCGAGGGAATTTTTTTTCTGCTGAAGGTTTTCCAAGCCGGAGCACTTTTATGTTATTTTGACTTGTGCTGGTGATGCTTCCTATAACTTTCCAGCACTCTTCGGTGTCTCCTAATTTGCGTTCTTCGGGATCTGGCAAGTCACACTCAGAGATATCAAACATAATTATGTTTTTTGCTCGGGATTGCCGATCGCTAAGTTCACTAATCATGTCTTCTGTGCATCGCATTTGTTGCTGTTTTTTGCAAGCGTTGACTTCTTCTTGGAGGTCCAAATTAGTTTGTGTAGCACAGGTGTTTGTTGAAGGACACTCTCACATTCAGGACACAAGAATTTCATTCTGCGGTTTTCGAGCTCTAGGCGTGAAAAAATATAAGTCTTGTGAATTTCCACTCAAGACGCCTGCAGATGTAAGTTTATCGACTTTTGTCATACCTACAGCAGTAAACCCTCTCTCTTTCCCTTTCGGGGACACATGGTTACATAATATGTAAATGTATGTAGCGTATATCTCTCAACATCGTGAATCAATCGTCAAGCTATTTCCCGATTGCGCCCATGCTACCTAACCGTGGAGCTACCTTCCGCCTACTCCTAACATTATAAAACACATTGCAAGGCATAGTACTACTTTTCGTTGTATTTTACAATGTTTTGCAAGGTCTTATCACGTAGTAAGATGATTTACCGTCTGTCGTCATATATTTGACAACGTTTTATGGTTTTAAATGGTATTTGAAAATATTTTACTGTGTTTCTCAAGTTTTATAATTGAAAGATGATTATATGATGTTTTACCGTCTTTTTACTACGTTTTACTGATTTAAGAGATGTTTTACCATATTTTTCTATGTTTTTCATGGTTTTATCATATTTAACGGATTTTAATGATGGTTTACGATATTTCACAATGCTTTTCAAGGTTCAATCATGTTTTACCATATTCTTTACTGGTTTTTAGTGATATTTTCAAATTTTATTTTTTCTAGGTCATTTTCATCATGTTAAACGTCTTCCGTCATATATTTGACTAGTTTTTAAGGTTTTTAATGATTTTTTACAATATTTTTAAAGGTTTAGCATGCTCTTCGCTGTTTTAGAGTCTTCTGCCATACATTTGAATACATTAAACGGTTTTAAATGATATTGTACCATATTTTACAACCATAAATTAATAAATCGGAATATTTTTACGGCATTCTATCATTTTGATGACTTGATTTCGGACGAGGCCTTTTTTACCATTTTTTAATCAGATTTTCAAGATTTTACCACATTTAACCGTCTTCCACGATACATTTGTATGTTTTACCACATTTTACCGTCTTCCACCACATATTTGTATGTTTTACCATATTTCGCCGTCTTCCACCATATATTTGAATGTTTCACCACATTTTACCGTCTTCCACCCAACATTTGTATGTCTTACCACATTTTACTCTCTTCCACCAAACATTTGTATGTTTCACCACATTTTACCATCCTCCACCATACATTTGTATGTTTTACCACATTTTACCGTCTTCCACCACATATTTGTATCTTTTACCACATTTTACCGTCTTCCACCACATATTTGTATCTTTTACCACATTTTACCGTCTTCCACCACATATTTGTAGGTTTCACCACATTTTACCGTCTTCCATGATACATTTGTATGTTTTACCACATCTTACCGTCTTCCACCACATATTTGTATGTTTTACCACATTTTACCGTCTTCCACCACATATTTGTATCTTTTACCATATTTTACCGTCTTCCACCACATATTTGTATGTTTTACCACATTTTACCGTCTTCCATGATACATTTGTATAATTTACCACATTTTACCGTCTTGCACCACATATTTGTATGTTTAACCACATTTTACCGTCTTCCACGATACATTTGTATGTTTTACCACATTTTACCATCTTCTACCATAAATTTGTATATTTTACCGAATTTCACCATCTTCGACCATATATTGGTATGTTTTTGTCACCTTTTACCGTCTTTCACCCTACATTTGTATGTCTTACCACATTTTACCGTCTTCCACCATACATTTGTATATTTTACCACATTTTACCATCTTCTACCATAAATTTGTATATTTTACCGAATTTCACCATCTTCTACCATATATTGGTATGTTTTTGTCACCTTTTACCGTCTTTCACCCTACATTTGTATGTCTTACCACATTTTACCGTCTTCCACCATACATTTGTATGTTTTACCACATTTTACCATCTTCTACCATAAATTTGTATATTTTACCAAATTTTACTGTCTTCCACCCTACATTTCTATGTATTACCACATTTTACCGTCTTCCACCACATATTTGTATGTTTAACCATATTTTAACCCATTTTAGAATTTTCACCGTGCTTAAGATTATTTTAGCACAAGTTTTCATTCTTCACAGTGTTTTTCTAAGTTGGACCTGTTTCATTTTTTTATACCGTATTTCCCATGTTAAATAATGATTTCAATTGATTCAATGTCATTTGTGAACCTTGGCTATGTTTTCCACGATTAACTATTTGTTAAGATATTTATTAGTATCTTACCATGTTTAACCATATAAACATGTGTTTTGCAACGTTTTTTGGTAAGATATGGAGACACATCGTTAACAAAGTATAACATTGTAAAACTAAGTAAAATACGGTAAAAAATGATAAAATGTAGTAAAGCTTGGTAAAACATGGTTAAAAATGACAAAAACACGGCAAAAAATGAGAAAAACGTTAACCATTAGAACTTTTGTGAAAATAAAATAAAGAAAACTAAGAAAAATGGTTGAAAAGGAGTTAATACGCTCAAACATGACAAAACACGAGAAATATTGTGAAAAATCGTCAAATATGGTTAAAGATGACAAAGCATGGCAAAAAATGAGGAATTTGTTAGTAAAAGGTACACTGTCTAAATGACTGCCAAACATACTATAATGGTAAAATGTGTTAAAACCTAGAACACTCACAATACAAGTTAAAACAAGTAAAGCATGTGGAAAAAAGGGTAAAATCTTTGAAACCTAGCTAAAACATTGTTAAATACATTTCAAAATGGTAATTTAGCAAAAAATGACAAAATTTAGAAGGAAAAATGTTAAAATAAAATGTTAAATGTTGACAGACTTGTCCGTTCGGACAAAGGATTGTCCGATCGGACACAGACTTGTCCGTTCGGACACAGACTTGTCCGTTCGGACAAAGGATTGTCCGATTGGACAAAGAATTGTCCGATCGGACACAGAATTGTCTGATCGGACAAAGTATTGTCCGATGGGAATAACTTTATCCGAACTTTAGACAACTGCTTCATCGGATGTTTCTATTAGGACATTTCTGTCCATTTGTCTGTTCGTCAATACAATAATTTGTAGAATTTCTTTAGAATTGTCCGATCGGACACAGACTTGTCCGATCGGACACAGACTTGTCCGATCGGACACAATTGTCCGATCGGACGGACACACTTGTCCGTTCGGACAAAGGATTGTCCGATTGGACAAAGAATTGTCCGATCGGACACAGACTTGTCCGATCGGACAATTATTTGTCCAATCGGACACAGTTTTGTCCGATCGGACACAGTATTGTCTGATCGGACAAAGTATTGTCCGATGGGAATAACTTTATCCAATTGGACAACACTTTAGACAACTGCTACGTCGGATGTTTTTGTTAGGACATTTCTGTCCATCTGTCAATACAATAATTTGTAGAATTACAATTCTTTTGATAAATTCAAAATTTTCTCCACAATTTTTCAAAGGGATGCGTCAATGCATACGTTCAACAATAAACATACTAACGCGTAGTAATGAGAAATTACGCTTAGAAGTTGAAATGCGGTAAATGACGTTAAAAATAGCAACGGCAAAGAGTTACTAAATCAATAAAGTAAAATGCAGTAATAATGTCCAACGTTAAATAACTCTTACTTTATTGTTAAAATGTGGTTAAAGGTAAAGAGATTAATTAAATTAAATAAAAATTGATTTCTTAAAAAAATCAGAATACGGGATAAAACGCTTAAACGCATAAAAATGGCATAAATTGGTAAAAATGATAAAATACTTTAAAATTGTAGAAAAACAAATATGATAGAGTAAAGCAACAAGCATTTAAATACACTTTAAAGCATTAAAATGGTTAAAGGGATAAAATAATGTAAAAATTCAGAAACCAAAATATGATGATATGAATAAAATACGCTTAAAAGCATAAAAATGGTTAATAATGGTTTAAAGGATAAAATACTGTTAAAATGCAGAAACTCAAATATGATAGAGAAACGCAACTAGCACTAAATACGCTTAGAAGCATAAAAATGGTTAATAATGGTAAAAAGGACAAAATACTGTAAAAATGCAGAAACACAAATATGATGGAGAATCGCAACTACCGTAAAATATCATAAAACATGGTAAAAAATACAGTATTTTAGTTAGTATACCATGTTTTCTCAATTTTGCTGTGCTTTCTCTTGTTTAAGCATATTAAACACAATTCATCCCTTGTTTTACCGTGTTTGATCAATTTTTCAATTTTTTGTTTGACATTCACAATGAATTCCAATGTTTTACGTTTTAACCACGTTTCGTTTTGTTTTACCATATTATATCACTATTTACTTTGTTTTAGCGTGTTTTACCAATTTTTACATTGATTTACATTATTTTATGATTTTTTTCCATGTATTACGGTGTTTCATACAAAACTCATAAAAACATGGTTTAATATTATGAATATATATTGTCTTTAATTGTATAACAATTGTTTTAGCGAGTATTAACGTGTATTGATGTTTTCGCGTCTCAACTTACTTATTGCATTTTTACTGCATTTTAAACAGGCATTTAACGTCTTTGTCCACACAACTGCATTGTACCACTTTTACGCTTACACATTTCACGGTTTTTACGTGTTAACCTAGTTTTAAGGTATGATTTTCTGAATCTTACATTTTTTGCCATATACTGCTATTTATTAAATCATTGACAGCATTTAGCTTTTTATTAAATTTTTAAACGAGGTAAGCCTGGTCTATAAGGGCCTGCAGGTATATTTCACTGATTTTAAACAGATTTAAATTTTTCCGATTTTTTTCATTGCTTTACATATCGTATTGATTTTTTCAATGTTTTACCAAGTATAACCCAATAAGGAGGTAAAACACATAAAAACATGGTTGAATAGGACGATATGTGGCAAAATGTCATAAAAAGAGGTGATGTTTCGAAAATTAACCATATTTCACCAATTAACGTGGTAAATTCATAAAAACATGAGTCAATATAAAAAAACGTGGCAAAATGACATAAAAGAAGTTAAAACATCGTAAAATAATATAAATGATGTAGAATATGCCTAAAGGCCCTTAAAACCAGGCTAACCATGATAACAATTTAAAAAAGGTTAAATATGGCTGTTTAGTCGAAAATGCGGTTAAAAGTTTAATGAATGGCAAAAGTTGGCATAGCACAGTTAAAATTCTCGAAGATGGAAAATACTGTCCGATCGGAAATTTTATATGTCCAGTAGGACATTATCAGTGTCCGACTAGACATTTCCCCTGTCCGATGGGACATTTCCTCTGTCCGATGGGACATTTCCCCTGTCCGATGGGACATTTCCTCTGTCCGATGGGACATTTCCCCTGTCCGATGGGACATTTCCTCTGTCCGATGGGACATTTCCCCTGTCCGATGGGACATTTTCCCTGTCCGATGGGACATTTTCCCTGTCCGATGGGACATTTCCCCTGTCCGATGGGACATTTCCCCTGTCCGATGGGACATTTACAAGGTCCGATCGGACATTTTCTTTGTCCAGTAGGACATTATCAGTGTCCGACTTGTATTTTCTAAAAATACAACTTTATGGAGATTTTGTGACTGAGTTCGATTTGGATAACGATTCTTATCACTATTCCAATATTTCAGCCAGTTTGGTCCCATAGAACCTGAAAAAACTGCTTCTAAAGTTCGAACCCAAGTCTGAAATTAGCGTCCATAAAAATCATGATTTTTCTAAAAATACAACTTTATGGAGATTTTGTAACTGAGTTCGATTTGGATATCGATTCTTATCACTATTCAAAAAATTCAGCCATTTTGGTCGCATAGAACCTGAGAAAACTGCTTCTAAAGTTCGAACCCAAGTCTGAAATTAGAGTCAGTAAAAATCATGATTTTTCTAAAAATACAATTTTATGGAGATTTTGTGACTGATTTCGATTTGTACCATGCTTCTTATCACTTTTCCTAAATTTCAGCCAATTTGGTCCCATAGAACCTGAGAAAACTGCTTCCAAAGTTCGAACCCAAGTCTGAAATTAGCGTCCAAAAAAATTAAAAAATTTTCTAAAAATACAACTTTATGGAGATTTTGTGACTGAATTCAATTTGGTTAGCGATTCTTATCAATATTAGAAAATTTCAGCCAGTTTGGTCCCATAGAACCTGAGAAAACTGCTTCCCAAGTTCGAAGATTTTGTGACTGAGTTCGATTTGGTTAACGATTCTTATCACTATTCCAATATTTCAGCCCGTTTGGTCCCTTAAAACCTGAGAAAACTGCTTGCAAAGTTCGAACCCAAGTCTGAAATTTGCGTCACTAAAAATCATAATTTTTCTAAAAATACATTTTTATGGAGATTTTATGACTGATTTCGATTTGTACCATGCTTCTAATAACTTTTCCTTAATTTCAGCCAATTTGGTCCCATAGAACCTGAGAAAACTGCTTACAAAGTTGGAACCCAAGGCTGGAATTAGGCTCCATAAAAAAGATGGTTTTTCTAAAAAGTTAACTTTATGAAGATTTTGTGACTGAGTTCGATTTGGATAACGATTCTTATCACTATTCCAATATTTCAGCCCGTTTGGTCCCTTAAAACCTGAGAAAACTGCTTGCAAAGTTCGAACCCAAGTCTGAAATTTGCGTCACTGAAAATCATAATTTTTCTAAAAATACAACTTTATGGAGATTTTGTGAATGATTTCGATTTGTACCATGCTTCTTATCCTTTTTCCTAAATTTCAGCCAATTTGGTCCATAGAACCTGACAAAACTGCTTCAAAAGTTCGAACCCAAGTCTGAAATTAGCGTCCATCAAAATAATAATTTTTCTTAAAATAAAATTTTATGGAGATTTTGTGACTGAATTCAATTTGGTTAGCGATTCTTATCAATATTAGAAAATTTCAGCCAGTTTGGTCCCATAGAACCTGAGAAAACTGCTTCCCAAGTTTGAACCCAAGGCTGAAATTAGGCTCCATAAAAAAGATGGTTTTTCTTAAAATTAAACTTTATGAAGATTTTGTGACTGAGTTCGATTTGGTTAACGATTCTTATCACTATTCCATTATTTCAGCCAGTTTGGTCGCATAGAACCTGAGAAAACTGCTTCTAAATTTCGAACCCAAGTCTGAAATTAGCGTCCATAAAAATCATAATTTTTCTAAAAATACAACTTTATGGAGATTTGTAACTGATTTCGATTTGTACCATGCTTCTTATCGCTTTTCCTTAATTTCAGCCAATTTAGTCCCATACAACCTGAGAAAACTGCTTACAAAGTTCGAACCCAAGGCTGAAATAAGGCTCCATAAAAAGGATGGTTTTTCTAAAAAGACAACTTTATGAGAATTTTTGACTGAGTTCGATTTGGATAACGATTCTTATCACTATTCCAATATTTCAGCCCGTTTGGTCCCTTAAAACCTGAGAAAACTGCTTGCAAAGTTCGAACCCAAGTCTGAAATTTGCGTCACTAAAAATCATAATTTTTCTAAAAATACATTTTTATGGAGATTTTATGACTGATTTCGATTTGTACCATGCTTCTAATAACTTTTCCTAAATTTCAGCCAATTTGGTCCATAGAACCTGACAAAACTGCTTCAAAAGTTCGAACCCAAGTCTGAAATTAGCGTCCATCAAAATAATAATTTTTCTTAAAATAAAATTTTATGGAGATTTTGTGACTGAATTCAATTTGGTTAGCGATTCTTATGACTATTTCGAAATTTCAGCCAGTTTGGTCACATAGAACCTGGGAAAACTGCTTCTAAAGTTCGAACCCAAGTTTGAAATTAGCGTCAGTAAAAATCATAATTTTTCTAAAAATACAACTTTATGGAGATTTTGTGAATGATTTCGATTTGTACCATGCTTCTTATCACTTTTCCTAAATTTCAGCCAATTTGGTCCATAGAACCTGAGAAAACTGCTTCAAAAGTTCGAACCCAAGTCTGAAATTAGCGTCCATCAAAATAATAATTTTTCTTAAAATAAAATTTTATGGAGATTTTGTGACTGAATTCAATTTGGTTAGCGATTCTTATGACTATTTCGAAATTTCAGCCAGTTTGGTCACATAGAACCTGGGAAAACTGCTTCTAAAGTTCGAACCCAAGTTTGAAATTAGCGTCAGTAAGAATCATAATTTTTCTAAAAATACAACTTTATGGAGATTTGTAACTGATTTCGATTTGTACCATGCTTCTTATCACTTTTCCTTAATTTCAGCCAATTTAGTCCCATACAACCTGAGAAAACTGCTTACAAAGTTCGAACCCAAGGCTGAAATAAGGCTCCATAAAAAAGATGGTTTTTCTAAAAAGACAACTTTATGAAGATTTTTTGACTGAGTTCGATTTGGATGGCGATTCTTATCACTATTCCAATATTTCAGCCCGTATGGTCCCTTAAAACCTGAGAAAACTGCTTGCAAAGTTCGAACCCAAGTCTGAAATTTGCGTCACTAAAAATCATAATTTTTCTAAAAATACATTTTTATGGAGATTTTATGACTGATTTCGATTTGTACCATGCTTCTAATAACTTTTCCTTAATTTCTGCCAATTTGGTCCCATAGAACCTGAGAAAACTGCTTACAAAGTTGGAACCCAAGGCTGGAATTAGGCTCCATAAAAAAGATGGTTTTTCTAAAAAGTTAACTTTATGAAGATTTTGTGACTGATTTCGATTTGGATAACGATTCTTATCACTATTCCAATATTTCAGCCCGTTTGGTCCCTTAAAACCTGAGAAAACTGCTTGCAAAGTTCGAACCCAAGTCTGAAATTTGCGTCACTGAAAATCATAATTTTTCTAAAAATACAACTTTATGGAGATTTTGTGAATGATTTCGATTTGTACCATGCTTCTTATCCTTTTTCCTAAATTTCAGCCAATTTGGTCCATAGAACCTGACAAAACTGCTTCAAAAGTTCGAACCCAAGTCTGAAATTAGCGTCCATCAAAATAATAATTTTTCTTAAAATAAAATTTTATGGAGATTTTGTGACTGAATTCAATTTGGTTAGCGATTCTTATCAATATTAGAAAATTTCAGCCAGTTTGGTCCCATAGAACCTGAGAAAACTGCTTCCCAAGTTTGAACCCAAGGCTGAAATTAGGCTCCATAAAAAAGATGGTTTTTCTTAAAATTAAACTTTATGAAGATTTTGTGACTGAGTTCGATTTGGTTAACGATTCTTATCACTATTCCATTATTTCAGCCAGTTTGGTCGCATAGAACCTGAGAAAACTGCTTCTAAATTTCGAACCCAAGTCTGAAATTAGCGTCCATAAAAATCATAATTTTTCTAAAAATACAACTTTATGGAGATTTGTAACTGATTTCGATTTGTACCATGCTTCTTATCACTTTTCCTTAATTTCAGCCAATTTAGTCCCATACAACCTGAGAAAACTGCTTACAAAGTTCGAACCCAAGGCTGAAATAAGGCTCCATAAAAAGGATGGTTTTTCTAAAAAGACAACTTTATGAGAATTTTTGACTGAGTTCGATTTGGATAACGATTCTTATCACTATTCCAATATTTCAGCCCGTTTGGTCCCTTAAAACCTGAGAAAACTGCTTGCAAAGTTCGAACCCAAGTCTGAAATTTGCGTCACTAAAAATCATAATTTTTCTAAAAATACATTTTTATGGAGATTTTATGACTGATTTCGATTTGTACCATGCTTCTAATAACTTTTCCTAAATTTCAGCCAATTTGGTCCATAGAACCTGACAAAACTGCTTCAAAAGTTCGAACCCAAGTCTGAAATTAGCGTCCATCAAAATAATAATTTTTCTTAAAATAAAATTTTATGGAGATTTTGTGACTGAATTCAATTTGGTTAGCGATTCTTATGACTATTTCGAAATTTCAGCCAGTTTGGTCACATAGAACCTGGGAAAACTGCTTCTAAAGTTCGAACCCAAGTTTGAAATTAGCGTCAGTAAAAATCATAATTTTTCTAAAAATACAACTTTATGGAGATTTTGTGAATGATTTCGATTTGTACCATGCTTCTTATCCTTTTTCCTAAATTTCAGCCAATTTGGTCCATAGAACCTGACAAAACTGCTTCTAAAGTTCGTACCCAAGATTTTTACTGACGATAATTTCAGACTTGGGTTCGAACTTTAGAAGCAGTTTTCTCAGGTTCTATGCGACCAAAATGGCTGAAATTTTTGAATAGTGATAAGAATCGTAATAGCAATAAACGCCCGGGTTTCCGGCAATTAATTAATAATAATAATAATAATCGATATCCAAATCGAACTCAGTTACAAAATCTCCATAAAGTTGTATTTTTAGAAAAATCATGATTTTTATGGACGCTAATTTCAGACTTGGGTTCGAACTTTAGAAGCAGTTTTTTCAGGTTCTATGGGACCAAACTGGCTGAAATATTGGAATAGTGATAAGAATCGTTATCCAAATCGAACTCAGTCACAAAATCTCCATAAAGTTGTATTTTTAGAAAAATTATGATTTTTATGGACGCTTATTTCAGACTTGGGTTCGAAATTTGGAAGCAGTTTTCTCAGGTTCTATGGGACCAAACTGGCTGAAATTTTGTAATAGTGATAAGAATCGCAATCAAAATCGAACTCAGTCACAAAATCTCCATAAAGTCGTATTTTTAGAAAAATTATGATTTTTATGGACGCTAATTTCAGACCTGGGTTCGAAATTTAGAAGCAGTTTTCTCAGGTTCTATGCGACCAAACTGGCTGAAATAATGGAATAGTGATAAGAATCGTTAACCAAATCGAACTCAGTCACAAAATCTTCATAAAGTTTAATTTTAAGAAAAACCATCTTTTTTATGGAGGCTAATTTGAGACTTGGGTACGAACTTTAGAAGCAGTCTTCTCAGGTTCTATGCAACCAAACTGGCAGAAATTTTGAAATAGTGATAAGAATCGCTATCCAAATCGAATTCAGTCACAAAATCTCCATAAAGTTCTCTTTTTAGAAAAACCATCATTTTTATGGAGCTTTTCCAGCCATGGGATCCGACTTTGGAAGCAGTTTTCTCAGGTCGTATGGGACTAAATTGGCTGAAATTAAGGAAAATTGATAAGAAGCATGGGACAAATCGAAATCAGTTACAAATCTCCATAAAGTTGTATTTTTAGAAAAATTATGATTTTTATGGACGCACATTTCAGACTTGGGTTCGAACTTTGAAAGCAGTTTTCTCAGGTTTTATGGGACCAAACGGGCTGAAATATTGGAATAGTGATAAGAATCGTTAACCAAATCGAACTCAGTCACAAAATCTGCATAAAGTTTAATTATAAGAAAAACCATCTTTTTTATGGAGCCTAATTTCAGCCTTGGGTTCAAACTTGGGAAGCAGTTTTCTCAGGTTCTATGGGACCAAACTGGCTGAAATTTTCTAATATTGATAAGAATCGCTAACCAAATTGAATTCAGTCACAAAATCTCCATAAAGTTGTATTTTTAGAAAATTTTTAATTTTTTTGGACGCTAATTTCAGACTTGGGTTCGAACTTTGGAAGCAGTTTTCTCAGGTTCTATGGGACCAAATTGGCTGAAATTTAGGAAAAGTGATAAGAAGCATGGTACAAATCGAAATCAGTCACAAAATCTCCATAAAATTGTATTTTTAGAAAAATTATTATTTTTATGGACGCTTATTTCAGACTTGGGTTCGAAATTTGGAAGCAGTTTTCTCAGGTTCTATGGGACCAAACTGGCTGAAATTTTGTAATAGTGATAAGAATCGCAATCAAAATCGAACTCAGTCACAAAATCTCCATAAAGTCGTATTTTTAGAAAAATTATGATTTTTATGGACGCTAATTTCAGACTTGGGTTCGAACTTTAGAAGCAGTTTTCTCAGGTTCTATGCGACCAAACTGGCTGAAATTTCGAAATAGTCATAAGAATCGCTAACCAAATTGAATTCAGTCACAAAATCTCCATAAAATTTTATTTTAAGAAAAATTATTATTTTGATGGACGCTAATTTCAGACTTGGGTTCGAACTTTTGAAGCAGTTTTGTCAGGTTCTATGGACCAAATTGGCTGAAATTTAGGAAAAGTTATTAGAAGCATGGTACAAATCGAAATCAGTCATAAAATCTCCATAAAAATGTATTTTTAGAAAAATTATGATTTTTAGTGACGCAAATTTCAGACTTGGGTTCGAACTTTGCAAGCAGTTTTCTCAGGTTTTAAGGGACCAAACGGGCTGAAATATTGGAATAGTGATAAGAATCGTTATCCAAATCGAACTCAGTCAAAAAATTCTCATAAAGTTGTCTTTTTAGAAAAACCATCTTTTTTATGGAGCCTTATTTCAGCCTTGGGTTCGAACTTTGTAAGCAGTTTTCTCAGGTTGTATGGGACTAAATTGGCTGAAATTAAGGAAAAGTGATAAGAAGCATGGTACAAATCGAAATCAGTTACAAATCTCCATAAAGTTGTATTTTGAGAAAAATTATTATTTTGATGGACGCTAATTTCAGACTTGGGTTCGAACTTTTGAAGCAGTTTTGTCAGGTTCTATGGACCAAATAGGCTGAAATTTAGGAAAAAGGATAAGAAGCATGGTACAAATCGAAATCATTCACAAAATCTCCATAAAGTTGTATTTTTAGAAAAATTATGATTTTTAGTGACCCAAATTTCAGACTTGGGTTCGAACTTTGCAAGCAGTTTTCTCAGGTTTTAAGGGACCAAACGGGCTGAAATATTGGAATAGTGATAAGAATCGTTATCCAAATCGAACTCAGTCACAAAATCTCCATAAAGTTGTATTTTTAGAAAAACCATCTTTTTTATGGAGGCTAATTGGAGACTTGGGTTCGAACTTTAGAAGCAGTTTTCTCAGGTTCTATGCGACCAAAATGGCTGAAATTTTTGAATCACTATTCAAAAATTATCACTATAAGAATCGATATCCAAATCGAACTCAGTTACAAAATCTCCATAAAGTTGTATTTTTAGGAAAATCATGATTTTTATGGACGCTAATTTCAGACATGGGTTCGAACTTTAGAAGCAGTTTTTTCAGGTTCTATGGGACCAAACTGGCTGAAATATTGGAATAAAGATAAGAATCGTTATCCAAATCTAACTCAGTCACAAAATCTCCATTAAGTTGTATTTTTAGAAAAACCATCTTTTTTATGGAGGCTAATTTGAGACTTGGGTACGAACTTTAGAAGCAGTTTTCTCAGGTTCTATGCAACCAAACTGGCTGAAATTTTGAAATAGTGATAAGAATCGCTATCCAAATCGAATTCAGTCACAAAATCTCCATAAAGTTCTTTTTTTAGAAAAACCATCTTTTTTATGGAGCCTAATTCCAGCCTTGGGTTCCAACTTTGTAAGCAGTTTTCTCAGGTTGTATGGGACAAAATTGGCTGAAATTAAGGAAAGGTGATAAGAAGCATGGTACAAATCGAAATCAGTTACAAATCTCCATAAAGTTGTATTTTTAGAAAAATTATGATTTTTATGGACGCTAATTTCAGACTTGGGTTCGAACTTTAGAAGCAGTTTTCTCAGTTTCTATGGGACCAAACTGGCTGAAATATTGGAATAGTGATAAGAATCGATATCCAAATTGAACTCAGTCACAAAATCTCCATAAAGTTGTATTTTTAGAAAAATCATGATTTTTATGGACGCTAATTTCAGACTTGGGTTCGAACTTTAGAAACAGTTTTCTCAGGTTCTATGGGACCAAACTGGCTGAAATATACGAATAGTGATAAGAATCGTTATCCAAATCGAACTCTGTCACAAAATCTCCATAAAGTTGTATTTTTAGAAAAACCATCTTTTTTATGGAGGCTAATTTGAGACTTGGGTTCGAACTTTAGAAGCAGTTTTCTCAGGTTCTATGCGACCAAACTGGCTGAAATTTTGAAATAGTGATAAGAATCGCTATCCAAATCGAATTCAGTCACAAAATCTCCATAAAAGTGAATTTTTTAAAAAATTATGATTTATATGGGCGCTTATTTCAGACTTGGGTTCTCGAACTCTAAAAGCAGTTTTCTCAGGTTCTAAGGGACCAAATTGGCTGAAATTTAGGAAAAGTTATAAGAAGCATGGTACAAATCGAAATCAGTCATAAAATCTCCATAAAAAAGTATTTTTAGAAAAATTATGATTTTTAGTGACGCAAATTTCAGACTTGGGTTCGAACTTTGCAAGCAGTTTTCTCAGGTTTTAAGGGACCAAACGGGCTGAAATATTGGAATAGTGATAAGAATCGTTATCCAAATCGAACTCAGTCAAAAAATCTTCATAAAGTTGTCTTTTTAGAAAAACCATCTTTTTTATGGAGCCTTATTTCAGCCTTGGGTTCGAACTTTGTAAGCAGTTTTCTCAGGTTGTATGGGACTAAATTGGCTGAAATTAAGGAAAAGTGATAAGAAGCATGGTACAAATCGAAATCAGTTACAAATCTCCATAAAGTTGTATTTTTAGAAAAATTATGATTTTTACTGACGCTAATTTCAGACTTGGGTTCGAACTTTAGAAGCAGTTTTCCCAGGTTCTATGTGACCAAACTGGCTGAAATTTCGAAATAGTCATAAGAATCGCTAACCAAATTGAATTCAGTCACAAAATCTCCATAAAATTTTATTTTAAGAAAAATTATTATTTTGATGGACGCTAATTTCAGACTTGGGTTCGAACTTTTGAAGCAGTTTTCTCAGGTTCTATGGACCAAATTGGCTGAAATTTAGGAAAAGTGATAAGAAGCATGGTACAAATCGAAATCATTCACAAAATCTCCATAAAGTTGTATTTTTAGAAAAATTAGGATTTTTAGTGACGCAAATTTCAGACTTGGGTTCGAACTTTGCAAGCAGTTTTCTCAGGTTTTAAGGGACCAAACGGGCTGAAATATTGGAATAGTGATAAGAATCGTTATCCAAATCGAACTCAGTCACAAAATCTCCATTAAGTTGTATTTTTAGAAAAACCATCTTTTTTATTGAGCCTAATTTCAGCCTTGGGTTCGAACTTTGGAAGCAGTTTTTTCTGGTTTTAAGGAACCAAACGGGCTGAAATATTGGAATAGTGATAAGAATCGTTATCCAAATCGAACTCATTCAAAAAATCTTCATAAAGTTGTCTTTTTAGAAAAACCATCTTTTTATGGAGCCTTATTTCAGCCTTGGGTTCGAACTTTGTAAGCAGTTTCCTCAGGTTGTATGGGACTAAATTGGCTGAAATTAAGGAAAAGTGATAAGAAGCATGGTACAAATCGAAATCAGTTACAAATCTCCATTAAGTTGTATTTTTAGAAAAATTATGATTTTTACTGACGCTAATTTCAGACTTGGGTTCGAACTTTAGAAGCAGTTTTCTCAGGTTCTATGCGACCAAACTGGCTGAAATTTCGAAAAAGTCATAAGAATCGCTAACCAAATTGAATTCAGTCACAAAATCTCCATAAAGTTGTATTCTTAGAAAAATTTTAATTTTTTTGGACGCTAATTTCAGACTTGGGTTCGAACTTTGGAAGCAGTTTTCTCAGATTCTATGGGACGAAATTGGCTGAAATTTAGGAAAAGTGATAAGAAGGATGGTACAAATCGAAATCAGTCACAAAATCTCCATTAAATTGTATTTTTAGAAAAATCATGATTTTTACTGACGCTAATTTCAGACTTGGGTTCGAACTTTAGAAGCAGTTTTCTCAGGTTCTATGCGACCAAAATGGTTGAAATTTTTGAATAGTGATAAGAATCGATATCCAAATCGAACTCAGTTACAAAATCTCCATAAAGTTGTATTTTTCGAAAAATCATGATTTTTATGGACGCTAATTTCAGATTTGGGTTCGAACTTTAGAAGCAGTTTTCTCAGGTTCTATGGGACCAAACTGGCTGAAATATTGGAATAGTGATAAGAATCGTTATCCTAATCGAACTCAGTCACAAAATCTCCATAAAGTTGTATTTTTAGAAAAACCATCTTTTTTATGGAGGCTAATTGGAGACTTGGGTTCGAACTTTAGAAGCAGTTTTCTCAGGTTCTATGCAACCAAACTGGCTGAAATTTTGTAATAGTGATAAGAATCGCTATCCAAATCGAACTCAGTCATAAAATCTCCATAAAGTTGTAGAAAAATTATGATTTTTATGGACGCAAATTTCAGACTTGGGTTCAAACTTTAGAAGCCATTTTCTCAGGTTCTATGGAACCAAACGGGCTGAAATATTGGAAAAGTTATAAGAAGCATGGTACAAATCGAAATCAGTCATAAAATCTCCATAAAAAAGTATTTTTAGAAAAATTATGATTTTTAGTGACGCAAATTTCAGACTTGGGTTCGAACTTTGCAAGCAGTTTTCTCAGGTTTTAAGGGACCAAACGGGCTGAAATATTGGAATAGTGATAAGAATCGTTATCCAAATCGAACTCAGTCAAAAAATCTTCATAAAGTTGTCTTTTTAGAAAAACCATCTTTTTTATGGAGCCTTATTTCAGCCTTGGGTTCGAACTTTGTAAGCAGTTTTCTCAGGTTGTATGGGACTAAATTGGCTGAAATTAAGGAAAAGTGATAAGAAGCATGGTACAAATCGAAATCAGTTACAAATCTCCATAAAGTTGTATTTTTAGAAAAATTATGATTTTTACTGACGCTAATTTCAGACTTGGGTTCGAACTTTAGAAGCAGTTTTCCCAGGTTCTATGTGACCAAACTGGCTGAAATTTCGAAATAGTCATAAGAATCGCTAACCAAATTGAATTCAGTCACAAAATCTCCATAAAATTTTATTTTAAGAAAAATTATTATTTTGATGGACGCTAATTTCAGACTTGGGTTCGAACTTTTGAAGCAGTTTTCTCAGGTTCTATGGACCAAATTGGCTGAAATTTAGGAAAAGTGATAAGAAGCATGGTACAAATCGAAATCATTCACAAAATCTCCATAAAGTTGTATTTTTAGAAAAATTAGGATTTTTAGTGACGCAAATTTCAGACTTGGGTTCGAACTTTGCAAGCAGTTTTCTCAGGTTTTATGGGACCAAACGGGCTGAAATATTGGAATAGTGATAAGAATCGATATCCAAATCGAACTCAGTTACAAAATCTCCATAAAGTTGTATTTTTCGAAAAATCATGATTTTTATGGACGCTAATTTCAGATTTGGGTTCGAACTTTAGAAGCAGTTTTCTCAGGTTCTATGGGACCAAACTGGCTGAAATATTGGAATAGTGATAAGAATCGTTATCCTAATCGAACTCAGTCACAAAATCTCCATAAAGTTGTATTTTTAGAAAAACCATCTTTTTTATGGAGGCTAATTGGAGACTTGGGTTCGAACTTTAGAAGCAGTTTTCTCAGGTTCTATGCAACCAAACTGGCTGAAATTTTGTAATAGTGATAAGAATCGCTATCCAAATCGAACTCAGTCATAAAATCTCCATAAAGTTGTAGAAAAATTATGATTTTTATGGACGCAAATTTCAGACTTGGGTTCAAACTTTAGAAGCCATTTTCTCAGGTTCTATGGAACCAAACGGGCTGAAATATTGGAAAAGTTATAAGAAGCATGGTACAAATCGAAATCAGTCATAAAATCTCCATAAAAAAGTATTTTTAGAAAAATTATGATTTTTAGTGACGCAAATTTCAGACTTGGGTTCGAACTTTGCAAGCAGTTTTCTCAGGTTTTAAGGGACCAAACGGGCTGAAATATTGGAATAGTGATAAGAATCGTTATCCAAATCGAACTCAGTCAAAAAATCTTCATAAAGTTGTCTTTTTAGAAAAACCATCTTTTTTATGGAGCCTTATTTCAGCCTTGGGTTCGAACTTTGTAAGCAGTTTTCTCAGGTTGTATGGGACTAAATTGGCTGAAATTAAGGAAAAGTGATAAGAAGCATGGTACAAATCGAAATCAGTTACAAATCTCCATAAAGTTGTATTTTTAGAAAAATTATGATTTTTACTGACGCTAATTTCAGACTTGGGTTCGAACTTTAGAAGCAGTTTTCCCAGGTTCTATGTGACCAAACTGGCTGAAATTTCGAAATAGTCATAAGAATCGCTAACCAAATTGAATTCAGTCACAAAATCTCCATAAAATTTTATTTTAAGAAAAATTATTATTTTGATGGACGCTAATTTCAGACTTGGGTTCGAACTTTTGAAGCAGTTTTCTCAGGTTCTATGGACCAAATTGGCTGAAATTTAGGAAAAGTGATAAGAAGCATGGTACAAATCGAAATCATTCACAAAATCTCCATAAAGTTGTATTTTTAGAAAAATTAGGATTTTTAGTGACGCAAATTTCAGACTTGGGTTCGAACTTTGCAAGCAGTTTTCTCAGGTTTTATGGGACCAAACGGGCTGAAATATTGGAATAGTGATAAGAATCGTTATCCAAATCGAACTCAGTCACAAAATCTCCATTAAGTTGTATTTTTAGAAAAACCATCTTTTTTATTGAGCCTAATTTCAGCCTTGGGTTCGAACTTTGGAAGCAGTTTTTTCAGGTTTTAAGGAACCAAACGGGCTGAAATATTGGAATAGTGATAAGAATCGTTATCCAAATCGAACTCAGTCAAAAAATCTTCATAAAGTTGTCTTTTTAGAAAAACTATCTTTTTATGGAGCCTTATTTCAGCCTTGGGTTCGAACTTTGTAAGCAGTTTCCTGAGGTTGTATGGGACTAAATTGGCTGAAATTAAGGAAAAGTGATAAGAAGCATGGTACAAATCGAAATCAGTTACAAATCTCCATTAAGTTGTATTTTTAGAAAAATTATGATTTTTACTGACGCTAATTTCAGACTTGGGTTCGAACTTTAGAAGCAGTTTTCTCAGGTTCTATGCGACCAAACTGGCTGAAATTTTGAAATAGTGATAAGAATCGCTATCCAAATCGAATTCAGTCACAAAATCTCCATAAAAGTGAATTTTTTAAAAAAATATGATTTATATGGGCGCTTATTTCAGACTTGGGTTCTCGAATTCTAAAAGCAGTTTTCTCAGGTTCTAAGGGACCAAATTGGCTGAAATTTAGGAAAAGTTATAAGAAGCATGGTACAAATCGAAATCAGTCATAAAATCTCCATAAAAAAGTATTTTTAGAAAAATTATGATTTTTAGTGACGCAAATTTCAGACTTGGGTTCGAACTTTGCAAGCAGTTTTCTCAGGTTTTAAGGGACCAAACGGGCTGAAATATTGGAATAGTGATAAGAATCGTTATCCAAATCGAACTCAGTCAAAAAATCTTCATAAAGTTGTCTTTTTAGAAAAACCATATTTTTTATGGAGCCTTATTTCAGCCTTGGGTTCGAACTTTGTAAGCAGTTTTCTCAGGTTGTATGGGACTAAATTGGCTGAAATTAAGGAAAAGTGATAAGAAGCATGGTACAAATCGAAATCAGTTACAAATCTCCATAAAGTTGTATTTTTAGAAAAATTATGATTTTTACTGACGCTAATTTCAGACTTGGGTTCGAACTTTAGAAGCAGTTTTCCCAGGTTCTATGTGACCAAACTGGCTGAAATTTCGAAATAGTCATAAGAATCGCTAACCAAATTGAATTCAGTCACAAAATCTCCATAAAATTTTATTTTAAGAAAAATTATTATTTTGATGGACGCTAATTTCAGACTTGGGTTCGAACTTTTGAAGCAGTTTTCTCAGGTTCTATGGACCAAATTGGCTGAAATTTAGGAAAAGTGATAAGAAGCATGGTACAAATCGAAATCATTCACAAAATCTCCATAAAGTTGTATTTTTAGAAAAATTAGGATTTTTAGTGACGCAAATTTCAGACTTGGGTTCGAACTTTGCAAGCAGTTTTCTCAGGTTTTATGGGACCAAACGGGCTGAAATATTGGAATAGTGATAAGAATCGTTATCCAAATCGAACTCAGTCACAAAATCTCCATTAAGTTGTATTTTTAGAAAAACCATCTTTTTTATTGAGCCTAATTTCAGCCTTGGGTTCGAACTTTGGAAGCAGTTTTTTCTGGTTTTAAGGAACCAAACGGGCTGAAATATTGGAATAGTGATAAGAATCGTTATCCAAATCGAACTCATTCAAAAAATCTTCATAAAGTTGTCTTTTTAGAAAAACCATCTTTTTATGGAGCCTTATTTCAGCCTTGGGTTCGAACTTTGTAAGCAGTTTCCTCAGGTTGTATGGGACTAAATTGGCTGAAATTAAGGAAAAGTGATAAGAAGCATGGTACAAATCGAAATCAGTTACAAATCTCCATAAAGTTGTATTTTGAGAAAAATTATGATTTTTATGGACGCTAATTTCAGACTTGGGTTCGAAATTTAGAAGCAGTTTTCTCAGGTTCTATGCGACCAAACTGGCTGAAATTTCGAAATAGTCATAAGAATCGCTAACCAAATTGAATTCAGTCACAAAATCTCCATAAAATTTTATTTTAAGAAAAATTATTATTTTGATGGACGCTAATTTCAGACTTGGGTTCGAACTTTTGAAGCAGTTTTGTCAGGTTCTATGGACCAAATAGGCTGAAATTTAGGAAAAAGGATAAGAAGCATGGTACAAATCGAAATCATTCACAAAATCTCCATAAAGTTGTATTTTTAGAAAAATTATGATTTTTAGTGACCCAAATTTCAGACTTGGGTTCGAACTTTGCAAGCAGTTTTCTCAGGTTTTAAGGGACCAAACGGGCTGAAATATTGGAATAGTGATAAGAATCGTTATGTTAAGTAGGTTTGACCTAGGGTACAAATAATAATTGTATAAACTTTGTTCGGTAGAACGCGCCAATCTAGGTTAAAATTAATCACCTAGAATGTTTATACTTAATGATCTCAGGTGTGAAGGTTCGCAACCAAGGTCGCGTGTCGGAATCCTGTTTTGTTCTTAGGGATGGTCTTACATAGTAAATAAAATAAAAAGCGGTGCATAGTATGTTATTACATGTATTGAGAAACATTTATAAAATTATACATTTTGGACTTACCCCAAGACCGACCTGTATCCGTAATCATAATCTACTCTACGAGAGCGAATCACTACGTCTCCTATTACTGAACACTGTGTCTTCTTATTGGCGAAGCGACGGAACGTCCCCCGGACTCCATCCGGCGGCTGACGTGACCCCGTGAAGCGTGGATCGGGCCTCCGAAAGGGGCAGGAATATATCTCCCGGCCACATCCACGATCTCCAGCTAATAACGCGGATGTATCCGGGTTCTGAGGATGCTGCAACTTAGGCCAGTAGCTTTCTCTCGGCCGCCGGCCACGTGCGGTTAGTATTCCCAAACATCACACGTCCAAAATAACGAGGCTCCCGCTTGACGGTTTTGCGTAAGCCGAATTTAGGATTGAATATAATTTCATCTCACGCCGGATGGGACAATTATTTACGGATTACCGCTGTCGGCTGATTACCGGATTACGATTGTCGCGTGGTTCGCTCGTACACCATTTCTTTCAAAGAAATCACCATTACCCACATCGGGAATGGTTGTTTAACAGGTTGCGGAAAAGAATCCCGTCGTGCCCGAAGCAAACTCGCTTTTTACGGTACAAAAGAAAGAATGGAATCCATCCATACAACTAATTACTCCGAAATAAAAATCACCGTGACTGTCAGCTGTGCAGTTCACGATCCCACGCGTTGACTGCCCAGCTAAGAAGTGTTTTTTTCTTTTTTGTTTCCGCCCGGGTTCAGATGTTAAATTTTAAATTAAAATTCGAAATTTTACTAAAACTAATACCAGCGACAATCGCCCAGTTCCTAACTAGGTTAGAGAATCGGCGAGGATAAATGTGATGATGCAGAATAAATTAATGAATAAAATATTAAAACAAAAGGAGTCTAGCCCTGCATCATAACATTACCCCCCTCGCCACCAAATGTTTGACCTCAAACATATAAAATTGTCTAAATAACCTAACCCTATTCTTTCCAGGTCGGTCCAAGGGTCTACTACAACAGAAGAACAAAGTTAACAATAAATATCAACAGTAGATAATAATCATCAATAGGAAGTATTCAAAGAACGAAAATTAAACCAAAGTGAGAATAGCGAATGGGCGTGCCGCAACTCCGGTCGCACTTCATCGAACGTAAGGCAGGATGAACAGGTTTGCGGTGCAGCCATTCTTACTTAAATAACTATAATATTGTAGGAACTAAACTTAAAAAAACTTAATCTAAACATAACAACCAATGTTCCGTGAACGGGATCCGCCAACACCCACAGCTTGAATATGCTGGGTGAAGACTAATTGACTTAGCGTCATGGACAACCGTTGACGTTACATTTATAAAAATTACATAATACCTGAGTGTCTATCACATTCATTTTACACAACCAAATGTAAAAATGCATCACTAACCCAAAATAGGGTTATAAGCCCGTCAGGCAACACTTTTTAGGGAGCATAGCAACCCTCACTTATCACTGACTCTACTTCTCCTTAGGAGATAAGAAAACACTTTGTCGATGTTTCTACCTAATCTACCTAACTAGGTCGTATGGGGGTATCCATAAGAGAACAGAGCAGTTAATGAAAATACACAATCTTAATTCAACAAGAGTGTTAAGCAGTCAACAACCATCGCATAAGAATGTAGCTAAAGTAATAGAGTATACAGCCATCAATATATAACGTGCAATCGTGTTAAGTGATATGCAACAATTATTAGTGCAGTGATCTATGTATACGTCCAACAGTAACGAAGTCGTAATCGATATTGTTATGAAACAACTTATGGTTTTCTCTGTAAACCGTTGTTCAACAAAGTTGATAATAGTAAGTCTCGCAGGACAATACCAACAAGTATGTAATACAAACTTATAATATTCATAATATGAATTCTATAACAATAGGAAAGGAACATCCCAGGTTACTTACATGATAGCAAGATTTAATACAAAAAAAAAATACAAAAATTCATAAATTGAAACATTAATTGTAACAAGTAACACCAGTGTATTTACAGACATAACTGATGAGAAGTAAATGGATCAACAATAAATAAAATTAACGTTTATCGAGAAAAATTTGACTCAGAACATAAGGAAAGGTCTCAGTACATCTCCCCATGTTCTGGTCTTAAGGTTAAATATAAGAAAATATGATTCGAGGATCAACATATCAACGAAGTGGCTTAAAATGTGGAAGGATCGGTGGTGGGATATCGTTCCACATTATAAGTCAGAACCGTACTTATAAAGGAAAACAAGGAAGTTATGTCTCGTTTCATCAGCAATAAAGCGAACAGCTCCATTTTATCACTAGGAGATTAAATGTTCAGTGCACCGCTTGGTGCAGTCTTTAATATATTTTCAGGACCCATCAAGACATTTACTGTAAAACAATGACAAAAATATCCGTTTACATATTAATGATGAAACGAGAACAACCAGTGTTCAAGCACGTAATTTGTAGACAATGCTTCTTTGTTTTCACCATCATGAAACGAAAGAGACAGTGGGAATGTAACTCCTTACATTTCAAGATGTTATATCCTAACACATACTACATGTTAAGGTATATTAGCCAATTTCATTATACAAAATTCATAATATTTTTAAATGAGTGTTCATTTGTTCACTTAGAGTCTGTTGTGTACTTAAGTTTAAGTAAATAACTAAATTATTACTGAGTGAATGGCACGAACTTTTTGATACATATATTAGAATGAATGAGATTTTTTATATAATGAATGTGCTTGACTTTGTTTATGAGTGGCTCTTTTCATGAGCATAACGTACGACAATATAAAGGCGTGCATGTTTATAAGTGAGACTTGTTATATTTGAGAATAATAGCGTGATTTCCAATAAATCACTACAAATAGTATCGTGTGAAAGAGAACATACAACTCGATTTTAAATAGAGTTTATGAATTTTATGTGTTAAGTGTCGTGTTAGGGTTGATCATCAACCTCCAAGAACAACCCGAACCACTCACACATATATCTCACTACGAAATACTAACGTACGTACATAGATCAGAGGACAACAGGCCTTTCGCCTCCTGCAGGAAAAACCGTCCACAGGCAACGAATCCCCCGCCTTCCAACTGATGATGCAGTACAGTGTTCCGTACTTGAACCAGCAGCCCAAGTATAATGATCAGACAGCAAGCTTCTCTCGCCCTCTGTCTGTCATGTCTGGTGAACGTGATCGACTCCGGATCGATCCGTTGCGTTTGGGGTACAAACCCATCCTCACCATTCGGAACTCATGGACCTAATGGATGGCGAGTTGATACCAGGACCCAGTTGATCAGACCGAATATACCTCCATCAACTCCCTCCAATGATAACGTTACGTCATCGTCCATACCACTAAAAAAAAAATTCTGATTTTTTTTTTTTTTTCCTTAATTCTCCAAGTCTGACACGTCGCGTGTAAATTGTCCATTATTTCAAAAATTGATAGTAAATATCGAATTATTTCTTGTGTCACCGTTGACATTTACTTTATTGAACTTAATTTCAAAACAATTATCTAAATTGTTATTATGAATGATGATGATGATGATGCCCTTGATTTAGAAATAACAAGATGTTCTTTTCTTGTTTATAAGATAAAAACCTTGATAAATAAGGTAAAAAAAAATATATATATATATATATTTTGTGGCAACCTTGAAAAAATTTGTGGCAACCTTGATAAAATATATGTGGCAACCTTGATAAAATATTTGTGGCAATTTTGAAAAAAATTGTGGCAACCTTGAAAAAATTTGTGGCAACCTTGATAAAATATTTATTTCTTTTGCCAGCCCTGGTTTTTCCGTACTATTATTATTTATTCTCGTATTAAATCCACACGAGAATAAAAAAAAGAATCACTTTTCAAAATGAAAACAATTACCTAATTAGAATATACATTTTTTTATTTGAAATTATTTGCAAAGACGCAACACATGCTATAAATTAATGGCAATGAACCGACTTCCGTTACTTCGATATGCGTTGTTATTTGTGTATAATAATATTCAGTTGTCAACTGCATTAATAAATAAACATGTTTCAATTTATTATTTAACGGTACCATAAAGGAGGAATGATCCCTAACATTCACACAATTCCTTAAAACAACGCACATAAGAAATTCATACAATCATGCGATAACAATTTCACTTTTGTCACTTTTACAGTTATCGGGTTAACATTTAACAAACAAGGTTAACATTTTAGGTTATGTATCAGAGCTCCAAGAGAACAAAATAACCCTAAACCATCCAAAAAAAAACATAATCCTGACACACGACTTACGCCGTATTTTTATTAAAAACGCGGGCAGCCAATTGTTAAGTAGGTTTGACCTAGGGTACAAATAATAATTGTATAAACTTTGTTCGGTAGAACGCGCCAATCTAGGTTAAAATTAATCACCTAGAATGTTTATACTTAATGATCTCAGGTGTGAAGGTTCGCAACCAAGGTCGCGTGTCGGAATCCTGTTTTGTTCTTAGGGATGGTCTTACATAGTAAATAAAATAAAAAGCGGTGCATAGTATGTTATTACATGTATTGAGAAACATTTATAAAATTATACATTTTGGACTTACCCCAAGACCGACCTGTATCCGTAATCATAATCTACTCTACGAGAGCGAATCACTACGTCTCCTATTACTGAACACTGTGTCTTCTTATTGGCGAAGCGACGGAACGTCCCCCGGACTCCATCCGGCGGCTGACGTGACCCCGTGAAGCGTGGATCGGGCCTCCGAAAGGGGCAGGAATATATCTCCCGGCCACATCCACGATCTCCAGCTAATAACGCGGATGTATCCGGGTTCTGAGGATGCTGCAACTTAGGCCAGTAGCTTTCTCTCGGCCGCCGGCCACGTGCGGTTAGTATTCCCAAACATCACACGTCCAAAATAACGAGGCTCCCGCTTGACGGTTTTGCGTAAGCCGAATTTAGGATTGAATATAATTTCATCTCACGCCGGATGGGACAATTATTTACGGATTACCGCTGTCGGCTGATTACCGGATTACGATTGTCGCGTGGTTCGCTCGTACACCATTTCTTTCAAAGAAATCACCATTACCCACATCGGGAATGGTTGTTTAACAGGTTGCGGAAAAGAATCCCGTCGTGCCCGAAGCAAACTCGCTTTTTACGGTACAAAAGAAAGAATGGAATCCATCCATACAACTAATTACTCCGAAATAAAAATCACCGTGACTGTCAGCTGTGCAGTTCACGATCCCACGCGTTGACTGCCCAGCTAAGAAGTGTTTTTTTCTTTTTTGTTTCCGCCCGGGTTCAGATGTTAAATTTTAAATTAAAATTCGAAATTTTACTAAAACTAATACCAGCGACAATCGCCCAGTTCCTAACTAGGTTAGAGAATCGGCGAGGATAAATGTGATGATGCAGAATAAATTAATGAATAAAATATTAAAACAAAAGGAGTCTAGCCCTGCATCATAACAGTTATCCAAATCGAACTCAGTCACAAAATCTCCATAAAGTTGTATTTTTAGAAAAACCATCTTTTTTATGGAGGCTAATTGGAGACTTGGGTTCGAACTTTAGAAGCAGTTTTCTCAGGTTCTATGCGACCAAAATGGCTGAAATTTTTGAATAGTGATAAGAATCGATATCCAAATCGAACTCAGTTACAAAATCTCCATAAAGTTGTATTTTTAGGAAAATCATGATTTTTATGGACGCTAATTTCAGACATGGGTTCGAACTTTAGAAGCAGTTTTTTCAGGTTCTATGGGACCAAACTGGCTGAAATATTGGAATAAAGATAAGAATCGTTATCCAAATCTAACTCAGTCACAAAATCTCCATTAAGTTGTATTTTTAGAAAAACCATCTTTTTTATGGAGGCTAATTTGAGACTTGGGTACGAACTTTAGAAGCAGTTTTCTCAGGTTCTATGCAACCAAACTGGCTGAAATTTTGAAATAGTGATAAGAATCGCTATCCAAATCGAATTCAGTCACAAAATCTCCATAAAGTTCTTTTTTTAGAAAAACCATCTTTTTTATGGAGCCTAATTCCAGCCTTGGGTTCCAACTTTGTAAGCAGTTTTCTCAGGTTGTATGGGACTAAATTGGCTGAAATTAAGGAAAGGTGATAAGAAGCATGGTACAAATCGAAATCAGTTACAAATCTCCATAAAGTTGTATTTTTAGAAAAATTATGATTTTTATGGACGCTAATTTCAGACTTGGGTTCGAACTTTAGAAGCAGTTTTCTCAGTTTCTATGGGACCAAACTGGCTGAAATATTGGAATAGTGATAAGAATCGATATCCAAATTGAACTCAGTCACAAAATCTCCATAAAGTTGTATTTTTAGAAAAATCATGATTTTTATGGACGCTAATTTCAGACTTGGGTTCGAACTTTAGAAACAGTTTTCTCAGGTTCTATGGGACCAAACTGGCTGAAATATACGAATAGTGATAAGAATCGTTATCCAAATCGAACTCTGTCACAAAATCTCCATAAAGTTGTATTTTTAGAAAAACCATCTTTTTTATGGAGGCTAATTTGAGACTTGGGTTCGAACTTTAGAAGCAGTTTTCTCAGGTTCTATGCGACCAAACTGGCTGAAATTTTGAAATAGTGATAAGAATCGCTATCCAAATCGAATTCAGTCACAAAATCTCCATAAAAGTGAATTTTTTAAAAAATTATGATTTATATGGGCGCTTATTTCAGACTTGGGTTCTCGAACTCTAAAAGCAGTTTTCTCAGATTCTATGGGACCAAATTGGCTGAAATTTAGGAAAAGTTATAAGAAGCATGGTACAAATCGAAATCAGTCATAAAATCTCCATAAAAAAGTATTTTTAGAAAAATTATGATTTTTAGTGACGCAAATTTCAGACTTGGGTTCGAACTTTGCAAGCAGTTTTCTCAGGTTTTAAGGGACCAAACGGGCTGAAATATTGGAATAGTGATAAGAATCGTTATCCAAATCGAACTCAGTCAAAAAATCTTCATAAAGTTGTCTTTTTAGAAAAACCATCTTTTTTATGGAGCCTTATTTCAGCCTTGGGTTCGAACTTTGTAAGCAGTTTTCTCAGGTTGTATGGGACTAAATTGGCTGAAATTAAGGAAAAGTGATAAGAAGCATGGTACAAATCGAAATCAGTTACAAATCTCCATAAAGTTGTATTTTTAGAAAAATTATGATTTTTACTGACGCTAATTTCAGACTTGGGTTCGAACTTTAGAAGCAGTTTTCCCAGGTTCTATGTGACCAAACTGGCTGAAATTTCGAAATAGTCATAAGAATCGCTAACCAAATTGAATTCAGTCACAAAATCTCCATAAAATTTTATTTTAAGAAAAATTATTATTTTGATGGACGCTAATTTCAGACTTGGGTTCGAACTTTTGAAGCAGTTTTCTCAGGTTCTATGGACCAAATTGGCTGAAATTTAGGAAAAGTGATAAGAAGCATGGTACAAATCGAAATCATTCACAAAATCTCCATAAAGTTGTATTTTTAGAAAAATTAGGATTTTTAGTGACGCAAATTTCAGACTTGGGTTCGAACTTTGCAAGCAGTTTTCTCAGGTTTTATGGGACCAAACGGGCTGAAATATTGGAATAGTGATAAGAATCGTTATCCAAATCGAACTCAGTCACAAAATCTCCATTAAGTTGTATTTTTAGAAAAACCATCTTTTTTATTGAGCCTAATTTCAGCCTTGGGTTCGAACTTTGGAAGCAGTTTTTTCTGGTTTTAAGGAACCAAACGGGCTGAAATATTGGAATAGTGATAAGAATCGTTATCCAAATCGAACTCATTCAAAAAATCTTCATAAAGTTGTCTTTTTAGAAAAACCATCTTTTTATGGAGCCTTATTTCAGCCTTGGGTTCGAACTTTGTAAGCAGTTTCCTCAGGTTGTATGGGACTAAATTGGCTGAAATTAAGGAAAAGTGATAAGAAGCATGGTACAAATCGAAATCAGTTACAAATCTCCATTAAGTTGTATTTTTAGAAAAATTATGATTTTTACTGACGCTAATTTCAGACTTGGGTTCGAACTTTAGAAGCAGTTTTCTCAGGTTCTATGCGACCAAACTGGCTGAAATTTCGAAAAAGTCATAAGAATCGCTAGCCAAATTGAATTCAGTCACAAAATCTCCATAAAGTTGTATTCTTAGAAAAATTTTAATTTTTTTGGACGCTAATTTCAGACTTGGGTTCGAACTTTGGAAGCAGTTTTCTCAGATTCTATGGGACGAAATTGGCTGAAATTTAGGAAAAGTGATAAGAAGGATGGTACAAATCGAAATCAGTCACAAAATCTCCATTAAATTGTATTCTTAGAAAAATTTTAATTTTTTTGGACGCTAATTTCAGACTTGGGTTCGAACTTTGGAGGCAGTTTTCTCAGATTCTATGGGACCAAATTGGCTGAAATTTAGGAAAAGTTATAAGAAGCATGGTACAAATCGAAATCAGTCATAAAATCTCCATAAAAAAGTATTTTTAGAAAAATTATGATTTTTAGTGACGCAAATTTCAGACTTGGGTTCGAACTTTGCAAGCAGTTTTCTCAGGTTTTAAGGGACCAAACGGGCTGAATAATTGGAATAGTGATAAGAATCGTTATCCAAATCGAACTCAGTCAAAAAATCTTCATAAAGTTGTCTTTTTAGAAAAACCATCTTTTTTATGGAGCCTTATTTCAGCCTTGGGTTCGAACTTTGTAAGCAGTTTTCTCAGGTTGTATGGGACTAAATTGGCTGAAATTAAGGAAAAGTGATAAGAAGCATGGTACAAATCGAAATCAGTTACAAATCTCCATAAAGTTGTATTTTTAGAAAAATTATGATTTTTACTGACGCTAATTTCAGACTTGGGTTCGAACTTTAGAAGCAGTTTTCCCAGGTTCTATGTGACCAAACTGGCTGAAATTTCGAAATAGTCATAAGAATCGCTAACCAAATTGAATTCAGTCACAAAATCTCCATAAAATTTTATTTTAAGAAAAATTATTATTTTGATGGACGCTAATTTCAGACTTGGGTTCGAACTTTTGAAGCAGTTTTCTCAGGTTCTATGGACCAAATTGGCTGAAATTTAGGAAAAGTGATAAGAAGCATGGTACAAATCGAAATCATTCACAAAATCTCCATAAAGTTGTATTTTTAGAAAAATTAGGATTTTTAGTGACGCAAATTTCAGACTTGGGTTCGAACTTTGCAAGCAGTTTTCTCAGGTTTTATGGGACCAAACGGGCTGAAATATTGGAATAGTGATAAGAATCGTTATCCAAATCGAACTCAGTCACAAAATCTCCATTAAGTTGTATTTTTAGAAAAACCATCTTTTTTATTGAGCCTAATTTCAGCCTTGGGTTCGAACTTTGGAAGCAGTTTTTTCTGGTTTTAAGGAACCAAACGGGCTGAAATATTGGAATAGTGATAAGAATCGTTATCCAAATCGAACTCATTCAAAAAATCTTCATAAAGTTGTCTTTTTAGAAAAACCATCTTTTTATGGAGCCTTATTTCAGCCTTGGGTTCGAACTTTGTAAGCAGTTTCCTCAGGTTGTATGGGACTAAATTGGCTGAAATTAAGGAAAAGTGATAAGAAGCATGGTACAAATCGAAATCAGTTACAAATCTCCATTAAGTTGTATTTTTAGAAAAATTATGATTTTTACTGACGCTAATTTCAGACTTGGGTTCGAACTTTAGAAGCAGTTTTCTCAGGTTCTATGCGACCAAACTGGCTGAAATTTCGAAAAAGTCATAAGAATCGCTAACCAAATTGAATTCAGTCACAAAATCTCCATAAAGTTGTATTCTTAGAAAAATTTTAATTTTTTTGGACGCTAATTTCAGACTTGGGTTCGAACTTTGGAGGCAGTTTTCTCAGATTCTATGGGACGAAATTGGCTGAAATTTAGGAAAAGTGATAAGAAGGATGGTACAAATCGAAATCAGTCACAAAATCTCCATTAAATTGTATTTTTAGAAAAATCATGATTTTTACTGACGCTAATTTCAGACTTGGGTTCGAACTTTAGAAGCAGTTTTCTCAGGTTCTATGCGACCAAAATGGCTGAAATTTTTGAATAGTGATAAGAATCGATATCCAAATCGAACTCAGTTACAAAATCTCCATAAAGTTGTATTTTTCGAAAAATCATGATTTTTATGGACGCTAATTTCAGATTTGGGTTCGAACTTTAGAAGCAGTTTTCTCAGGTTCTATGGGACCAAACTGGCTGAAATATTGGAATAGTGATAAGAATCGTTATCCTAATCGAACTCAGTCACAAAATCTCCATAAAGTTGTATTTTTAGAAAAACCATCTTTTTTATGGAGGCTAATTGGAGACTTGGGTTCGAACTTTAGAAGCAGTTTTCTCAGGTTCTATGCAACCAAACTGGCTGAAATTTTGTAATAGTGATAAGAATCGCTATCCAAATCGAACTCATAGTCATAGTCATAGTCATAAAATCTCCATAAAGTTGTAGAAAAATTATGATTTTTATGGACGCAAATTTCAGACTTGGGTTCAAACTTTAGAAGCCATTTTCTCAGGTTCTATGGAACCAAACGGGCTGAAATATTGGAAAAGTTATAAGAAGCATGGTACAAATCGAAATCAGTCATAAAATCTCCATAAAAAAGTATTTTTAGAAAAATTATGATTTTTAGTGACGCAAATTTCAGACTTGGGTTCGAACTTTGCAAGCAGTTTTCTCAGGTTTTAAGGGACCAAACGGGCTGAAATATTGGAATAGTGATAAGAATCGTTATCCAAATCGAACTCAGTCAAAAAATCTTCATAAAGTTGTCTTTTTAGAAAAACCATCTTTTTTATGGAGCCTTATTTCAGCCTTGGGTTCGAACTTTGTAAGCAGTTTTCTCAGGTTGTATGGGACTAAATTGGCTGAAATTAAGGAAAAGTGATAAGAAGCATGGTACAAATCGAAATCAGTTACAAATCTCCATAAAGTTGTATTTTTAGAAAAATTATGATTTTTACTGACGCTAATTTCAGACTTGGGTTCGAACTTTAGAAGCAGTTTTCCCAGGTTCTATGTGACCAAACTGGCTGAAATTTCGAAATAGTCATAAGAATCGCTAACCAAATTGAATTCAGTCACAAAATCTCCATAAAATTTTATTTTAAGAAAAATTATTATTTTGATGGACGCTAATTTCAGACTTGGGTTCGAACTTTTGAAGCAGTTTTCTCAGGTTCTATGGACCAAATTGGCTGAAATTTAGGAAAAGTGATAAGAAGCATGGTACAAATCGAAATCATTCACAAAATCTCCATAAAGTTGTATTTTTAGAAAAATTAGGATTTTTAGTGACGCAAATTTCAGACTTGGGTTCGAACTTTGCAAGCAGTTTTCTCAGGTTTTATGGACCAAATTGGCTGAAATTTAGGAAAAGTGATAAGAAGCATGGTACAAATCGAAATCATTCACAAAATCTCCATAAAGTTGTATTTTTAGAAAAATTAGGATTTTTAGTGACGCAAATTTCAGACTTGGGTTCGAACTTTGCAAGCAGTTTTCTCAGGTTCTATGGACCAAATTGGCTGAAATTTAGGAAAAGTGATAAGAAGCATGGTACAAATCGAAATCATTCACAAAATCTCCATAAAGTTGTATTTTTAGAAAAATTAGGATTTTTAGTGACGCAAATTTCAGACTTGGGTTCGAACTTTGCAAGCAGTTTTCTCAGGTTTTATGGGACCAAACGGGCTGAAATATTGGAATAGTGATAAGAATCGTTATCCAAATCGAACTCAGTCACAAAATCTCCATTAAGTTGTATTTTTAGAAAAACCATCTTTTTTATTGAGCCTAATTTCAGCCTTGGGTTCGAACTTTGGAAGCAGTTTTTTCTGGTTTTAAGGAACCAAACGGACTGAAATATTGGAATAGTGATAAGAATCGTTATCCAAATCGAACTCATTCAAAAAATCTTCATAAAGTTGTCTTTTTAGAAAAACCATCTTTTTATGGAGCCTTATTTCAGCCTTGGGTTCGAACTTTGTAAGCAGTTTCCTCAGGTTGTATGGGACTAAATTGGCTGAAATTAAGGAAAAGTGATAAGAAGCATGGTACAAATCGAAATCAGTTACAAATCTCCATTAAGTTGTATTTTTAGAAAAATTATGATTTTTACTGACGCTAATTTCAGACTTGGGTTCGAACTTTAGAAGCAGTTTTCTCAGGTTCTATGCGACCAAACTGGCTGAAATTTCGAAAAAGTCATAAGAATCGCTAACCAAATTGAATTCAGTCACAAAATCTCCATAAAGTTGTATTCTTAGAAAAATTTTAATTTTTTTGGACGCTAATTTCAGACTTGGGTTCGAACTTTGGAGGCAGTTTTCTCAGATTCTATGGGACGAAATTGGCTGAAATTTAGGAAAAGTGATAAGAAGGATGGTACAAATCGAAATCAGTCACAAAATCTCCATTAAATTGTATTTTTAGAAAAATCATGATTTTTACTGACGCTAATTTCAGACTTGGGTTCGAACTTTAGAAGCAGTTTTCTCAGGTTCTATGCGACCAAAATGGCTGAAATTTTTGAATAGTGATAAGAATCGATATCCAAATCGAACTCAGTTACAAAATCTCCATAAAGTTGTATTTTTCGAAAAATCATGATTTTTATGGACGCTAATTTCAGATTTGGGTTCGAACTTTAGAAGCAGTTTTCTCAGGTTCTATGGGACCAAACTGGCTGAAATATTGGAATAGTGATAAGAATCGTTATCCTAATCGAACTCAGTCACAAAATCTCCATAAAGTTGTATTTTTAGAAAAACCATCTTTTTTATGGAGGCTAATTGGAGACTTGGGTTCGAACTTTAGAAGCAGTTTTCTCAGGTTCTATGCAACCAAACTGGCTGAAATTTTGTAATAGTGATAAGAATCGCTATCCAAATCGAACTCAGTCATAAAATCTCCATAAAGTTGTAGAAAAATTATGATTTTTATGGACGCAAATTTCAGACTTGGGTTCAAACTTTAGAAGCCATTTTCTCAGGTTCTATGGAACCAAACGGGCTGAAATATTGGAAAAGTTATAAGAAGCATGGTACAAATCGAAATCAGTCATAAAATCTCCATAAAAAAGTATTTTTAGAAAAATTATGATTTTTAGTGACGCAAATTTCAGACTTGGGTTCGAACTTTGCAAGCAGTTTTCTCAGGTTTTAAGGGACCAAACGGGCTGAAATATTGGAATAGTGATAAGAATCGTTATCCAAATCGAACTCAGTCAAAAAATCTTCATAAAGTTGTCTTTTTAGAAAAACCATCTTTTTTATGGAGCCTTATTTCAGCCTTGGGTTCGAACTTTGTAAGCAGTTTTCTCAGGTTGTATGGGACTAAATTGGCTGAAATTAAGGAAAAGTGATAAGAAGCATGGTACAAATCGAAATCAGTTACAAATCTCCATAAAGTTGTATTTTTAGAAAAATTATGATTTTTACTGACGCTAATTTCAGACTTGGGTTCGAACTTTAGAAGCAGTTTTCCCAGGTTCTATGTGACCAAACTGGCTGAAATTTCGAAATAGTCATAAGAATCGCTAACCAAATTGAATTCAGTCACAAAATCTCCATAAAATTTTATTTTAAGAAAAATTATTATTTTGATGGACGCTAATTTCAGACTTGGGTTCGAACTTTTGAAGCAGTTTTCTCAGGTTCTATGGACCAAATTGGCTGAAATTTAGGAAAAGTGATAAGAAGCATGGTACAAATCGAAATCATTCACAAAATCTCCATAAAGTTGTATTTTTAGAAAAATTAGGATTTTTAGTGACGCAAATTTCAGACTTGGGTTCGAACTTTGCAAGCAGTTTTCTCAGGTTTTATGGGACCAAACGGGCTGAAATATTGGAATAGTGATAAGAATCGTTATCCAAATCGAACTCAGTCACAAAATCTCCATTAAGTTGTATTTTTAGAAAAACCATCTTTTTTATTGAGCCTAATTTCAGCCTTGGGTTCGAACTTTGGAAGCAGTTTTTTCAGGTTTTAAGGAACCAAACGGGCTGAAATATTGGAATAGTGATAAGAATCGTTATCCAAATCGAACTCAGTCAAAAAATCTTCATAAAGTTGTCTTTTTAGAAAAACCATCTTTTTTATGGAGCCTAATTTCAGCCTTGGGTTCGCATTTTGTAAGCAGTTTTCTCAGGTTGTATGGGACTAAATTAGCTGATATTTGGGAAAAGTGATTAGAAGCATGGTACAAATCAAAATCAGTCATAAAGTTGTATTTTAAGAAAAATCATGATTTTTACTGACGCTAATTTCAGACTTGGGTTCGAACTTAAGAAGCAGTTTTCTCAGGTTCTATGCGACCAAACTGGCTGAAATTTCGAAATAGTCATAAGAATCGCTAACCAAATTGAATTCAGTCACAAAATCTCCATAAAATTGTATTTTTAGAAAAATTATTATTTTTATGGACGCTAATTTCAGACTTGGGTTCGAACTTTTGAAGCAGTTTTCTCAGGTTCTATGGACCAAATTGGCTGAAATTTAGGAAAAGTGATAAGAAGCATGGTACAAATCGAAATCATTCACAAAATCTCCATAAAGTTGTATTTTTAGAAAAATTATTATGTTTAGTGACGCAAATTTCAGACTTGGGTTCGAACTTTGCAAGCAGTTTTCTCAGGTTTTATGGGACCAAACGGGCTGAAATATTGGAATAGTGATAAGAATCGTTATCCAAATCGAACTCAGTCACAAAATCTCCATTAAGTTGTATTTTAAAAAAACCATCTTTTTTATTGAGCCTAATTTCAGCCTTGGGTTCGAACTTTGGAAGCAGTTTTTTCAGGTTTTAAGGGACCAAACGGGCTGAAATATTGGAATAGTGATAAGAATCGTTATCTAAATCGAACTCAGTCTAAAAATCTTCATAAAGTTGTATTTTAAGAAAAACCATCTTTTTTATGGAGCCTAATTTCAGCCTTGGGTTCGAACTTGGGAAGCAGTTTTCTCAGGTTCTATGGGACCAAACTGGCTGAAATTTTCTAATATTGATAAGAATCGCTAACCAAATTGAATTCAGTCACAAAATCTCCATAAAAAGGTATTTTTAGAAAATTTTTAATTTTTTTGGACGCTAATTTCAGACTTGGGTTCGAACTTTGGAAGCAGTTTTCTCAGGTTCTATGGGACCAAATTGGCTGAAATTTAGGAAAAGTGATAAGAAGCATGGTACAAATCGAAATCAGTCATAAAGTTGTATTTTTAGAAAAATCATGATTTTTACTGACGCTAATTTCAGACTTGGGTTCGAACTTTAGAAGCAGTTTTTTCAGGTTCTATGCGACCAAACTGGCTGAAATTTTGAAATAGTGATAAGAATCGCTATCCAAATCAAATTCAGTCACAAAATCTCCATAATGTTGTATTTTTAAATAAATTATGATTTTTATGGACGCTAATTTCAGACTTGGGTTCTCGAACTTTGGAAGCAGTTTTCTCAGGTTCTATGGGACCAAATTGGCTGAAATTTAGGAAAAGTGATTAGAAGCATGGTACAAATCGAAATCTCCATAAGTTGTATTTTTAGAAAAATCATGATTTTTATGGACGATAATTTCAGACCTGGGTTCGAACTTAAGGAGCAGTTTTCTCAGGTTCTATGGGACCAAACTGGCTGAAATATTGGAGTAGTGATAAGAATCGTTATCCAAATCGAAATCAGTAACAAAATCTCCATTAAGTTGTATTTTAAGAAAAACCATCTTTTTTATTGAGCCTAATTTCAGCCTTGGGTTCGAACTTTGGAAGCAGTTTTTTCAGGTTTTAAGGGACCAAACGGGCTGAAATTTTGTAATAGTGATAAGAATCGCTATCCAAATCGAACTCAGTCACAAAATCTCAATAAAGTTGTAGAAAAATTAAGATTTTTATGGACGCAAATTTCAGACTTGGGTTCAAACTTTAGAAGCCATTTTCTCAGGTTCTATGGAACCAAACGGGCTGAAATATTGGAATAGTGATAAGAATCTTTATCCAAATCGAACTCAGTCACAAAATCTTCATAAAGTTGTCTTTTTAGAAAAACCATCTTTTTTATGGAGCCTAATTTCAGCCTTGGGTTCGCATTTTGTAAGCAATTTTCTCAGGTTGTATGGGACTAAATTGGCTGAAATTTGGGAAAAGTGATTAGAAGCATGGTACAAATCAAAATCAGTCATAAAGTTGTATTTTAAGAAAAATCATGATTTTTACTGACGCTAATTTCAGACTTGGGTTCGAACTTAAGAAGCAGTTTTCTCAGGTTCTATGCGACCAAACTGGCTGAAATTTCGAAATTGTCATAAGAATCGCTAACCAAATTGAATTCAGTCACAAAATCTCCATAAAATTGTATTTTTAGAAAAATTATTATTTTTATGGACGCTAATTTCAGACTTGGGTTCGAACTTTTGAAGCAGTTTTCTCAGGTTCTATGTACCAAATTGGCTGAAATTTAGGAAAAGTGATAAGAAGCATGGTACAAATCGAAATCATTCACAAAATCTCCATAAAGTTGTATTTTTAGAAAAATTATGATGTTTAGTGACGCAAATTTCAGACTTGGGTTCGAACTTTGCAAGCAGTTTTCTCAGGTTTTATGGGACCAAACGGGCTGAAATATTGGAATAGTGATAAGAATCGTTATCCAAATCGAACTCAGTCACAAAATCTCCATTAAGTTGTATTTTAAAAAAACCATCTTTTTTATTGAGCCTAATTTCAGCCTTGGGTTCGAACTTTGGAAGCAGTTTTTTCAGGTTTTAAGGGACCAAACGGGCTGAAATATTGGAATAGTGATAAGAATCGTTATCTAAATCGAACTCAGTCTAAAAATCTTCATAAAGTTGTATTTTAAGAAAAACCATCTTTTTTATGGAGCCTAATTTCAGCCTTGGGTTCGAACTTGGGAAGCAGTTTTCTCAGGTTCTATGGGACCAAACTGGCTGAAATTTTCTAATATTGATAAGAATCGCTAACCAAATTGAATTCAGTCACAAAATCTCCATAAAAAGGTATTTTTAGAAAATTTTTAATTTTTTTGGACGCTAATTTCAGACTTGGGTTCGAACTTTGGAAGCAGTTTTCTCAGGTTCTATGGGACCAAATTGGCTGAAATTTAGGAAAAGTGATAAGAAGCATGGTACAAATCGAAATCAGTCATAAAGTTGTATTTTTAGAAAAATCATGATTTTTACTGACGCTAATTTCAGACTTGGGTTCGAACTTTAGAAGCAGTTTTTTCAGGTTCTATGCGACCAAACTGGCTGAAATTTTGAAATAGTGATAAGAATCGCTATCCAAATCAAATTCAGTCACAAAATCTCCATAATGTTGTATTTTTAAATAAATTATGATTTTTATGGACGCTAATTTCAGACTTGGGTTCTCGAACTTTGGAAGCAGTTTTCTCAGGTTCTATGGGACCAAGTTGGCTGAAATTTAGGAAAAGTGATTAGAAGCATGGTACAAATCGAAATCAGTCATAAAGTTGTATTTTTAGAAAAATCATGATTTTTACTGACGCTAATTTCAGACTTGGGTTCGAACTTTAGAAGCAGTTTTCTCTGGTTCTATGCGACCAAAATGGCTGAAATTTTTGAATAGTGATAAGAATCGATATCCAAATCGAACTCAGTTACAAAATCTCCATAAAGTTGTATTTTTAGAAAAATCATGATTTTTATGGACGCTAATTTCAGACTTGGGTTCGAACTTTAGAAGCAGTTTTCTCAGGTTCTATGGGACCAAACTGGCTGAAATATTGGAATAGTGATAAGAATCGTTATCCAAATCGAACTCAGTCACAAAATCTCCATAAAGTTGTATTTTTAGAAAAACCATCTTTTTTATGGAGGCTAATTTGAGACTTGGGTTCGAACTTTAGAAGCAGTTTTCTCAGGTTCAATGCAACCAAACTGGCTGAAATTTTGAAATAGTGATAAGAATCGCTATCCAAATCGAATTCAGTCACAAAATCTCCATAAACTTGTCTTTTTAGAAAAACCAAATTTTTTATGGAGCCTAATTCCAGCCTTGGGTTCGAACTTTGGAAGCAGTTTTATCAGGTTTTAAGGGACCAAACGGGCTGAAATATTGGAATAGTGATAAGAATCGTTATCCAAATCGAACTCAGTCAAAAAATCTTCATAAAAATGTCTTTTTAGAATAACCATCTTTTTTATGGAGCCTTATTTCAGCCTTGGGTTCGAACTTTGTAAGCAGTTTTCTCAGGTTGTATGGGACTAAATTGGCTGAAATTAAGGAAAAGTGATAAGAAGCATGGGACAAATCGAAATCAGTTACAAATCTCCATAAAGTTGTATTTTTAGAAAAATTATGATTTTTATGGACGCAAATTTCAGACTTGGGTTCGAACTTTGAAAGCAGTTTTCTCAGGTTTTATGGGACCAAACTGGCTGAAATTTTCTAATATTGATAAGAATCGCTAACCAAATTGAATTCAGTCACAAAATCTCCATAAATATGTATTTTTAGAAAATTTTTAATTTTTTTGGACGCTAATTTCAGACTTGGGTTCGAACTTTGGAAGCAGTTTTCTCAGGTTCTATGGGACCAAATTGGCTGAAATTTAGGAAAAGTGATAAGAAGCATGGTACAAATCGAAATCAGTCACAAAATCTCCATAAAATTGTATTTTTAGAAAAATTATTATTTTTATGGACGCTTATATCAGACTTGGGTTCGAAATTTGGAAGCAGTTTTCTCAGGTTCTATGGGACCAAACTGGCTGAAATTTTGTAATAGTGATAAGAATCGCAATCAAAATCGAACTCAGTCACAAAATCTCCATAAAGTCGTATTTTTAGAAAAATTATGATTTTTATGGACGCTAATTTCAGACTTGGGTTCGAACTTTAAAAGCAGTTTTCTCAGGTTCTATGCGACCAAACTGGCTGAAATTTCGAAATAGTCATAAGAATCGCTAACCAAATTGAATTCAGTCACAAAATCTCCATAAAATTTTATTTTAAGAAAAATTATTATTTTGATGGACGCTAATTTCAGACTTGGGTTCGAACTTTTGAAGCAGTTTTGTCAGGTTCTATGGACCAAATTGGCTGAAATTTAGGAAAAGTTATTAGAAGCATGGTACAAATTGAAATCAGTCATAAAATCTCCATAAAAATGTATTTTTAGAAAAATTATGATTTTTAGTGACGCAAATTTCAGACTTGGGTTCGAACTTTGCAAGCAGTTTTCTCAGGTTTTAAGGGACCAAACGGGCTGAAATATTGGAATAGTGATAAGAATCGTTATCCAAATCGAACTCAGTCAAAAATTCTCATAAAGTTGTCTTTTTAGAAAAACCATCTTTTTTATGGAGCCTTATTTCAGCCTTGGGTTCGAACTTTGTAAGCAGTTTTCTCAGGTTGTATGGGACTAAATTGGCAGAAATTAAGGAAAAGTGATAAGAAGCATGGTACAAATCGAAATCAGTTACAAATCTCCATAAAGTTGTATTTTTAGAAAAATTATGATTTTTATGGACGCTAATTTCAGACTTGGGTTCGAAATTTAGAAGCAGTTTTCTCAGGTTCTTTGCGACCAAACTGGCTGAAATTTCGAAATAGTCATAAGAATCGCTAACCAAATTGAATTCAGTCACAAAATCTCCATAAAATTTTATTTTAAGAAAAATTATCATTTTGATGGACGCTAATTTCAAACTTGGGTTCGAACTTTTGAAGCAGTTTTGTCAGGTTCTATGGACCAAATAGGCTGAAATTTAGGAAAAAGGATAAGAAGCATGGTACAAATCGAAATCATTCACAAAATCTCCATAAAGTTGTATTTTTAGAAAAATTATGATTTTTAGTGACCCAAATTTCAGACTTGGGTTCGAACTTTGCAAGCAGTTTTCTCAGGTTTTAAGGGACCAAACGGGCTGAAATATTGGAATAGTGATAAGAATCGTTATCCAAATCGAACTCAGTCACAAAATCTTCATAAAGTTGTCTTTTTAGAAAAACCATCTTTTTTATGGAGCCTAATTCCAGCCTTGGGTTCCAACTTTGTAAGCAGTTTTCTCAGGTTGTATGGGACTAAATTGGCTGAAATTAAGGAAAAGTGATAAGAAGCATGGTACAAATCGAAATCAGTTACAAATCTCCATAAAGTTGTATTTTTAGAAAAATTATGATTTTTATGGACGCTAATTTCAGACTTGGGTTCGAACTTTAGAAGCAGTTTTCTTAGGTTCTATGGGACCAAACTGGCTGAAATATTGGAATAGTGATAAGAATCGATATCCAAATTGAACTCAGTCACAAAATCTCCATAAAGTTGTATTTTTAGAAAAATCATGATTTTTATGGACGCTAATTTCAGACTTGGGTTCGAACTTTAGAAGCAGTTTTTTCAGGTTCTATGGGACCAAACTGGCTGAAATATTGCAATAAAGATAAGAATCGTTATCCAAATCGAACTCAGTCACAAAATCTCCATAAAGTTGTATTTTTAGAAAAAACATCTTTTTTATGGAGGCTAATTTGAGACTTGGGTACGAACTTTAGAAGCAGTTTTCTCAGGTTCTATGCAACCAAACTGGCTGAAATTTTGAAATAGTGATAAGAATCGCTATCCAAATCGAATTCAGTCACAAAATCTCCATAAAAAGGTATTTTTTGAAAATTTTTAATTGTTTTGGACGCTAATTTCAGACTTGGGTTCGAACTTTGGAAGCAGTTTTCTCAGGTTCTATGGGACCAAATTGGCTGAAATTTAGGAAAAGTGATAAGAAGCATGGTACAAATCGAAATCAGTCATAAAGTTGTATTTTTAGAAAAATCATGATTTTTACTGACGCTAATTTCAGACTTGGGTTCGAACTTTAGAAGCAGTTTTTTCAGGTTCTATGCGACCAAACTGGCTGAAATTTGAAAAATAGTGATAAGAATCGCTATCCAAATCAAATTCAGTCACAAAATCTCCATAATGTTGTATTTTTAAATAAATTATGATTTTTATGGACGCTTATTTCAGACTTGGGTTCTCGAACTTTGGAAGCAGTTTTCTCAGGTTCTATGGGACCAAATTGGCTGAAATTTAGGAAAAGTGATTAGAAGCATGGTACAAATCGAAATCAGTCATAAAGTTGTATTTTTAGAAAAATCATGATTTTTACTGACGCTAATTTCAGACTTGGGTTCGAACTTTAGAAGCAGTTTTCTCTGGTTCTATGCGACCAAAATGGCTGAAATTTTTGAATAGTAATAAGAATCGATATCCAAATCGAACTCAGTTACAAAATCTCCATAAAGTTGTATTTTTAGAAAAATCATGATTTTTATGGACGCTAATTTCATACTTGGGTTCGAACTTTAGAAGCAGTTTTCTCAGGTTCTATGGGACCAAACTGGCTGAAATATTGGAATAGTGATAAGAATCGTTATCCAAATCGAACTCAGTCACAAAATCTCCATAAAGTTGTATTTTTAGAAAAACCTTCTTTTTATGGAGGCTAATTTGAGACTTGGGTTCGAACTTTAGAAGCAGTTTTCTCAGGTTCAATGCAACCAAACTGGCTGAAATTTTGAAATAGTGATAAGAATCGCTATCCAAATCGAATTCAGTCACAAAATCTCCATAAACTTGTCTTTTTAGAAAAACAATCTTTTTTATGGAGCCTAATTCCAGCCTTGGGTTCGAACTTTGGAAGCAGTTTTATCAGGTTTTAAGGGACCAAACGGGCTGAAATATTGGAATAGTGATAAGAATCGTTATCCAAATCGAACTCAGTCAAAAAATCTCCATAAAGTTGTATTTTTAGAAAAACCTTCTTTTTTATGGACGCTAATTTCAGACTTGGGTTCTCGAACTTTGGAAGCAGTTTTCTCAAGTTCTATGGGACCAAATTGGCTGAAATTTAGGAAAAGTGATTTAGAAGCATGGTACAAATCGAAATGAGTCATAAAGTTAAATCGAACTCAGTTACAAAATCTCCATAAAGTTGTATTTTTAGAAAAATCATGATTTTTATGGACGCTAATTTCAGACTTGGGTTCGAACTTTAGAAGCAGTTTTTTCAGGTTCTATGGGACCAAACTGACTGAAATATTGGAATAGTGATAAGAATCGTTATCCAAATCGAACTCAGTCACAAAATCTCCATAAAGTTGTATTTTTAGAAAAACCATCTTTTTTATGGAGGCTAATTGGAGACTTGGGTTCGAACTTTAGAAGCAGTTTTCTCAGGTTCTATGCGACCAAAATGGCTGAAATTTTTGAATAGTGATAAGAATCGATATCCAAATCGAACTCAGTTACAAAATCTCCATAAAGTTGTATTTTTAGGAAAATCATGATTTTTATGGACGCTAATTTCAGACATGGGTTCGAACTTTAGAAGCAGTTTTTTCAGGTTCTATGGGACCAAACTGGCTGAAATATTGGAATAAAGATAAGAATCGTTATCCAAATCGAACTCAGTCACAAAATCTCCATAAAGTTGTACTTTTAGAAAAACCATCTTTTTTATGGAGGCTAATTTGAGACTTGGGTACGAACTTTAGAAGCAGTTTTCTCAGGTTCTATGCAACCAAACTGGCTGAAATTTTGAAATAGTGATAAGAATCGCTATACAAATCGAATTCAGTCACAAAATCTCCATAAAGTTCTCTTTTTAGAAAAACCATCATTTTTATGGAGCTTTTCCAGCCTTGGGATCCGACTTTGGAAGCAGTTTTCCCAGGTCGTATGGGACTAAATTGGCTGAAATTAAGGAAAAGTGATAAGAAGCATGGGACAAATCGAAATCAGTTACAAATCTCCATAAAGTTGTATTTTTAGAAAAATTATGATTTTTATGGACGCAAATTTCAGACTTGGGTTCGAACTTTGAAAGCAGTTTTCTCAGGTTTTATGGGACCAAACGGGCTGAAATATTGGAATAGTGATAAGAATCGTTAACCAAATCGAACTCAGTCACAAAATCTTCATAAAGTTTTATTTTAAGAAAAACCATCTTTTTTATGGAGCCTAATTTCAGCCTTGGGTTCAAATTTGGGAAGCAGTTTTTTCAGGTTCTATGGGACCAAACTGGCTGAAATTTTCTAATATTGATAAGAATCGCTAACCAAATTGAATTCAGTCACAAAATCTCCATAAAGTTGTATTTTTAGAAAATTTTTAATTTTTTTGGACGCTAATTTCAGACTTAGGTTCGAACTTTGGAAGCAGTTTTCTCAGGTTCTATGGGACCAAATTGGCTGAAATTTAGGAAAAGTGATAAGAAGCATGGTACAAATCGAAATCAGTCACAAAATCTCCATAAAATTGTATTTTTAGAAAAATTATGATTTTTATGGACGCTAATTTCAGACTTGGGTTCGAACTTTAAAAGCAGTTTTCTCAGGTTCTATGCGACCAAACTGGCTGAAATTTCGAAATAGTCATAAGAATCGCTAACCAAATTGAATTCAGTCACAAAATCTCCATAAAATTTTATTTTAAGAAAAATTATTATTTTGATGGACGCTAATTTCAGACTTGGGTTCGAACTTTTGAAGCAGTTTTGTCAGGTTCTATGGACCAAATTGGCTGAAATTTAGGAAAAGTTATTAGAAGCATGGTACAAATCGAAATCAGTCATAAAATCTCCATAAAAATGTATTTTTAGAAAAATTATGATTTTTAGTGACGCAAATTTCAGACTTGGGTTCGAACTTTGCAAGCAGTTTTCTCAGGTTTTAAGGGACCAAACGGGCTGAAATATTGGAATAGTGATAAGAATCGTTATCCAAATCGAACTCAGTCAAAAAATTCTCATAAAGTTGTCTTTTTAGAAAAACCATCTTTTTTATGGAGCCTTATTTCAGCCTTGGGTTCGAACTTTGTAAGCAGTTTTCTCAGGTTGTATGGGACTAAATTGGCTGAAATTAAGGAAAAGTGATAAGAAGCATGGTACAAATCGAAATCAGTTACAAATCTCCATAAAGTTGTATTTTTAGAAAAATTATGATTTTTATGGACGCTAATTTCAGACTTGGGTTCGAAATTTAGAAGCAGTTTTCTTAGGTTCTATGGGACCAAACTGGCTGAAATATTGGAATAGTGATAAGAATCGATATCCAAATTGAACTCAGTCACAAAATCTCCATAAAGTTGTATTTTTAGAAAAACCATCTTTTTTATGGAGGCTAATTTGAGACTTGGGTACGAACTTTAGAAGCAGTTTTCTCAGGTTCTATGCAACCAATCTGGCTGAAATTTTGAAATAGTGATAAGATTCGCTATCCAAATCGAATTCAGTCACAAAATCTCCATAAAGTTCTCTTTTTATAAAAACCATCATTTTTATGGAGCTTTTCCAGCCATGGGATCCGACTTTGGAAGCAGTTTTCTCAGGTCGTATGGGACTAAATTGGCTGAAATTAAGGAAAAGTGATAAGAAGCATGGGACAAATCGAAATCAGTTACAAATCTCCATAAAGTTGTATTTTTAGAAAAATTATGATTTTTATGGACGCACATTTCAGACTTGGGTTCGAACTTTGAAAGCAGTTTTCTCAGGTTTTATGGGACCAAACGGGCTGAAATATTGGAATAGTGATAAGAATCGTTAACCAAATCGAACTCAGTCACAAAATCTTCATAAAGTTTAATTTTAAGAAAAACCATCTTTTTTATGGAGCCTAATTTCAGCCTTGGGTTCAAACTTGGGAAGCAGTTTTCTCAGGTTCTATGGGACCAAACTGGCTGAAATTTTCTAATATTGATAAGAATCGCTAACCAAATTGAATTCAGTCACAAAATCTCCATAAAGTTGTATTTTTAGAAAATTTTTAATTTTTTTGGACGCTAATTTCAGATAAAATAAAATAAAATACTTTTTTGTTTTAAAACCACGATATTTATTAATTTAAGAACCGACCGGTTTCGCTTTACTTAAGCATCATCAGGGTACCCTGATGATGCTTAAGTAAAGCGAAACCGGTCGGTTCTTAAATTAATAAATATCGTGGTTTTAAAACAAAAAAGTATTTTATTTTATTAAATATGTCAAACCACAAAGTGATTGCTTTCTACAATAATAGCTAATTTCAGACTTGGGTTCGAACTTTGGAAGCAGTTTTCTCAGGTTCTATGGGACCAAATTGGCTGAAATTTAGGAAAAGTGATAAGAAGCATGGTACAAATCGAAATCAGTCACAAAATCTCCATAAAATTGTATTTTTAGAAAAATTATTATTTTTATGGACGCTTATTTCAGACTTGGGTTCGAAATTTGGAAGCAGTTTTCTCAGGTTCTATGGGACCAAACTGGCTGAAATTTTGTAATAGTGATAAGAATCGCAATAAAAATCGAACTCAGTCACAAAATCTCCATAAAGTCGTATTTTTAGAAAAATTATGATTTTTATGTACGCTAATTTCAGACTTGGGTTCGAACTTTAGAAGCAGTTTTCTCAGGTTCTATGCGACCAAACTGGCTGAAATTTCGAAATAGTCATAAGAATCGCTAACCAAATTAAATTCAGTCACAAAATCTCCATAAAATTTTATTTTAAGAAAAATTATTATTTTGATGGACGCTAATTTCAGACTTGGGTTCGAACTTTTGAAGCAGTTTTGTCAGGTTCTATGGACCAAATAGGCTGAAATTTAGGAAAAAGGATAAGAAGCATGGTACAAATCGAAATCATTCACAAAATCTCCATAAAGTTGTATTTTTAGAAAAATTATGATTTTTATGGACGCTAATTTCAGACTTGGGTTCGAAATTTAGAAGCAGTTTTCTCAGGTTCTATGCGACCAAACTGGCTGAAATTTCGAAATAGTCATAAGAATCGCTAACCAAATTGAATTCAGTCACAAAATCTCCATAAAATTTTATTATAAGAAAAATTATTATTTTGATGGACGCTAATTTCAGACTTGGGTTCGAACTTTTGAAGCAGTTTTGTCAGGTTCTATGGACCAAATAGGCTGAAATTTAGGAAAAAGGATAAGAAGCATGGTACAAATCGAAATCATTCACAAAATCTCCATAAAGTTGTATTTTTAGAAAAATTATGATTTTTAGTGACCCAAATTTCAGACTTGGGTTCGAACTTTGCAAGCAGTGTTCTCAGGTTTTAAGGGACCAAACGGGCTGAAATATTGGAATAGTGATAAGAATCGTTATCCAAATCGAACTCAGTCACAAAATCTTCATAAAGTTGTCTTTTTAGAAAAACCATCTTTTTTATGGAGCCTAATTCCAGCCTTGGGTTCCAACTTTGTAAGCAGTTTTCTCAGGTTGTATGGGACTAAATTGGCTGAAATTAAGGAAAAGTGATAAGAAGCATGGTACAAATCGAAATCAGTTACAAATCTCCATAAAGTTGTATTTTTAGAAAAATTATGATTTTTATGGACGCTAATTTCAGACTTGGGTTCGAACTTTAGAAGCAGTTTTCTTAGGTTCTATGGGACCAAACTGGCTGAAATATTGGAATAGTGATAAGAATCGATATCCAAATTGAACTCAGTCACAAAATCTCCATAAAGTTGTATTTTTAGAAAAATCATGATTTTTATGGACGCTAATTTCAGACTTGGGTTCGAACTTTAGAAGCAGTTTTTTCAGGTTCTATGGGACCAAACTGGCTGAAATATTGGAATAAAGATAAGAATCGTTATCCAAATCGAACTCAGTCACAAAATCTCCATAAAGTTGTATTTTTAGAAAAACCATCTTTTTTATGGAGGCTAATTTGAGACTTAGGTACGAACTTTAGAAGCAGTTTTCTCAGGTTCGATGCAACCAAACTGGCTGAAATTTTGAAATAGTGATAAGAATCGCTATCCAAATCGAATTCAGTCACAAAATCTCCATAAAGTTCTCTTTTTAGAAAAACCATCATTTTTATGGAGCTTTTCCAGCCATGGGATCCGACTTTGGAAGCAGTTTTCTCAGGTCGTATGGGACTAAATTGGCTGAAATTAAGGAAAAGTGATAAGAAGCATGGGACAAATCGAAATCAGTTACAAATCTCCATAAAGTTGTATTTTTAGAAAAATTATGATTTTTATGGACGCACATTTCAGACTTGGGTTCGAACTTTGAAAGCAGTTTTCTCAGGTTTTATGGGACCAAACGGGCTGAAATATTGGAATAGTGATAAGAATCGTTAACCAAATCGAACTCAGTCACAAAATCTTCATAAAGTTTAATTTGAAGAAAAACCATCTTTTTTATGGAGCCTAATTTCAGCCTTGGGTTCAAACTTGGGAAGCAGTTTTCTCAGGTTCTATGGGACCAAACTGGCTGAAATTTTCTAATATTGATAAGAATCGCTAACCAAATTGAATTCAGTCACAAAATCTCCATAAAGTTGTATTTTTAGAAAATTTTTAATTTTTTTGGACGCTAATTTCAGATAAAATAAAATAAAATACTTTTTTGTTTTAAAACCACGATATTTATTAATTTAAGAACCGACCGGTTTCGCTTTACTTAAGCATCATCAGGGTACCCTGATGATGCTTAAGTAAAGCGAAACCGGTCGGTTCTTAAATTAATAAATATCGTGGTTTTAAAACAAAAAAGTATTTTATTTTATTAAATATGTCAAACCACAAAGTGATTGCTTTCTACAATAATAGCTAATTTCAGACTTGGGTTCGAACTTTGGAAGCAGTTTTCTCAGGTTCTATGGGACCAAATTGGCTGAAATTTAGGAAAAGTGATAAGAAGCATGGTACAAATCGAAATCAGTCACAAAATCTCCATAAAATTGTATTTTTAGAAAAATTATTATTTTTATGGACGCTTATTTCAGACTTGGGTTCGAAATTTGGAAGCAGTTTTCTCAGGTTCTATGGGACCAAACTGGCTGAAATTTTGTAATAGTGATAAGAATCGCAATAAAAATCGAACTCAGTCACAAAATCTCCATAAAGTCGTATTTTTAGAAAAATTATGATTTTTATGTACGCTAATTTCAGACTTGGGTTCGAACTTTAGAAGCAGTTTTCTCAGGTTCTATGCGACCAAACTGGCTGAAATTTCGAAATAGTCATAAGAATCGCTAACCAAATTAAATTCAGTCACAAAATCTCCATAAAATTTTATTTTAAGAAAAATTATTATTTTGATGGACGCTAATTTCAGACTTGGGTTCGAACTTTTGAAGCAGTTTTGTCAGGTTCTATGGACCAAATAGGCTGAAATTTAGGAAAAAGGATAAGAAGCATGGTACAAATCGAAATCATTCACAAAATCTCCATAAAGTTGTATTTTTAGAAAAATTATGATTTTTATGGACGCTAATTTCAGACTTGGGTTCGAAATTTAGAAGCAGTTTTCTCAGGTTCTATGCGACCAAACTGGCTGAAATTTCGAAATAGTCATAAGAATCGCTAACCAAATTGAATTCAGTCACAAAATCTCCATAAAATTTTATTATAAGAAAAATTATTATTTTGATGGACGCTAATTTCAGACTTGGGTTCGAACTTTTGAAGCAGTTTTGTCAGGTTCTATGGACCAAATAGGCTGAAATTTAGGAAAAAGGATAAGAAGCATGGTACAAATCGAAATCATTCACAAAATCTCCATAAAGTTGTATTTTTAGAAAAATTATGATTTTTAGTGACCCAAATTTCAGACTTGGGTTCGAACTTTGCAAGCAGTGTTCTCAGGTTTTAAGGGACCAAACGGGCTGAAATATTGGAATAGTGATAAGAATCGTTATCCAAATCGAACTCAGTCACAAAATCTTCATAAAGTTGTCTTTTTAGAAAAACCATCTTTTTTATGGAGCCTAATTCCAGCCTTGGGTTCCAACTTTGTAAGCAGTTTTCTCAGGTTGTATGGGACTAAATTGGCTGAAATTAAGGAAAAGTGATAAGAAGCATGGTACAAATCGAAATCAGTTACAAATCTCCATAAAGTTGTATTTTTAGAAAAATTATGATTTTTATGGACGCTAATTTCAGACTTGGGTTCGAACTTTAGAAGCAGTTTTCTTAGGTTCTATGGGACCAAACTGGCTGAAATATTGGAATAGTGATAAGAATCGATATCCAAATTGAACTCAGTCACAAAATCTCCATAAAGTTGTATTTTTAGAAAAATCATGATTTTTATGGACGCTAATTTCAGACTTGGGTTCGAACTTTAGAAGCAGTTTTTTCAGGTTCTATGGGACCAAACTGGCTGAAATATTGGAATAAAGATAAGAATCGTTATCCAAATCGAACTCAGTCACAAAATCTCCATAAAGTTGTATTTTTAGAAAAACCATCTTTTTTATGGAGGCTAATTTGAGACTTAGGTACGAACTTTAGAAGCAGTTTTCTCAGGTTCGATGCAACCAAACTGGCTGAAATTTTGAAATAGTGATAAGAATCGCTATCCAAATCGAATTCAGTCACAAAATCTCCATAAAGTTCTCTTTTTAGAAAAACCATCATTTTTATGGAGCTTTTCCAGCCATGGGATCCGACTTTGGAAGCAGTTTTCTCAGGTCGTATGGGACTAAATTGGCTGAAATTAAGGAAAAGTGATAAGAAGCATGGGACAAATCGAAATCAGTTACAAATCTCCATAAAGTTGTATTTTTAGAAAAATTATGATTTTTATGGACGCACATTTCAGACTTGGGTTCGAACTTTGAAAGCAGTTTTCTCAGGTTTTATGGGACCAAACGGGCTGAAATATTGGAATAGTGATAAGAATCGTTAACCAAATCGAACTCAGTCACAAAATCTTCATAAAGTTTAATTTGAAGAAAAACCATCTTTTTTATGGAGCCTAATTTCAGCCTTGGGTTCAAACTTGGGAAGCAGTTTTCTCAGGTTCTATGGGACCAAACTGGCTGAAATTTTCTAATATTGATAAGAATCGCTAACCAAATTGAATTCAGTCACAAAATCTCCATAAAGTTGTATTTTTAGAAAATTTTTAATTTTTTTGGACGCTAATTTCAGATAAAATAAAATAAAATACTTTTTTGTTTTAAAACCACGATATTTATTAATTTAAGAACCGATGATGCTTAAGTAAAGCGAAACCGGTCGGTTCTTAAATTAATAAATATCGTGGTTTTAAAACAAAAAAGTATTTTATTTTATTAAATATGTCAAACCACAAAGTGATTGCTTTCTACAATAATAGCTAATTTCAGACTTGGGTTCGAACTTTGGAAGCAGTTTTCTCAGGTTCTTTGGGACCAAATTGGCTGAAATTTAGGAAAAGTGATAAGAAGCATGGTACAAATCGAAATCAGTCACAAAATCTCCATAAAATTGTATTTTTAGAAAAATTATTATTTTTATGGACGCTTATTTCAGACTTGGGGTCGAAATTTGGAAGCAGTTTTCTCAGGTTCTATGGGACCAAACTGGCTGAAATTTTGTAATAGTGATAAGAATCGCAATCAAAATCGAACTCAGTCACAAAATCTCCATAAAGTCGTATTTTTAGAAAAATTATGATTTTTATGGACGCTAATTTCAGACTTGGGTTCGAACTTTAGAAGCAGTTTTCTCAGGTTCTATGCGACCAAACTGGCTGAAATTTCGAAATAGTCATAAGAATCGCTAACCAAATTGAATTCAGTCACAAAATCTCCATAAAATTTTATTTTAAGAAAAATTATTATTTTGATGGACGCTAATTTCAGACTTGGGTTCAAACTTTTGAAGCAGTTTTGTCAGGTTCTATGGACCAAATTGGCTGAAATTTAGGAAAAGTTATTAGAAGCATGGTACAAATCGAAATCAGTCATAAAATCTCCATAAAAATGTATTTTTAGAAAAATTATGATTTTTAGTGACGCAAATTTCAGACTTGGGTTCGAACTTTGCAAGCAGTTTTCTCATGTTTTAAGGGACCAAACGGGCTGAAATATTGGAATAGTGATAAGAATCGTTATCCAAATCGAACTCAGTCAAAAAATTCTCATAAAGTTGTCTTTTTAGAAAAACCATCTTTTTTATGGAGCCTTATTTCAGCCTTGGGTTCGAACTTTGTAAGCAGTTTTCTCAGGTTGTATGGGACTAAATTGGCTGAAATTAAGGAAAAGTGATAAGAAGCATGGTACAAATCGAAATCAGTTACAAATCTCCATAAAGTTGTATTTTTAGAAAAATTATGATTTTTATGGACGCTAATTTCAGACTTGGGTTCGAAATTTAGAAGCAGTTTTCTCAGGTTCTATGCGACCAAACTGGCTGAAATTTCGAAATAGTCATAAGAATCGCTAACCAAATTGAATTCAGTCACAAAATCTCCATAAAATTTTATTTTAAGAAAAATTATTATTTTGATGGACGCTAATTTCAGACTTGGGTTCGAACTTTTGAAGCAGTTTTGTCAGGTTCTATGGACCAAATAGGCTGAAATTTAGGAAAAAGGATAAGAAGCATGGTACAAATCGAAATCATTCACAAAATCTCCATAAAGTTGTATTTTTAGAAAAATTATGATTTTTAGTGACCCAAATTTCAGACTTGGGTTCGAACTTTGCAAGCAGTTTTCTCAGGTTTTAAGGGACCAAACGGGCTGAAATATTGGAATAGTGATAAGAATCGTTATCCAAATCGAACTCAGTCACAAAATCTTCATAAAGTTGTCTTTTTAGAAAAACCATCTTTTTTATGGAGCCTAATTCCAGCCTTGGGTTCCAACTTTGTAAGCAGTTTTCTCAGGTTGTATGGGACTAAATTGGCTGAAATTAAGGAAAAGTGATAAGAAGCATGGTACAAATCGAAATCAGTTACAAATCTCCATAAAGTTGTATTTTTAGAAAAATTATGATTTTTATGGACGCTAATTTCAGACTTGGGTTCGAACTTTAGAAGCAGTTTTCTTAGGTTCTATGGGACCAAACTGGCTGAAATATTGGAATAGTGATAAGAATCGATATCCAAATTGAACTCAGTCACAAAATCTCCATAAAGTTGTATTTTTAGAAAAATCATGATTTTTATGGACGCTAATTTCAGACTTGGGTTCGAACTTTAGAAGCAGTTTTTTCAGGTTCTATGGGACCAAACTGGCTGAAATATTGGAATAAAGATAAGAATCGTTATCCAAATCGAACTCAGTCACAAAATCTCCATAAAGTTGTATTTTTAGAAAAACCATCTTTTTTATGGAGGCTAATTTGAGACTTAGGTACGAACTTAAGAAGCAGTTTTCTCAGGTTCTATGCAACCAAACTGGCTGAAATTTTGAAATAGTGATTTTTATGGACGCACGTTTCAGACTTGGGTTCGAACTTTGAAAGCAGTTTTCTTTATGGGACCAAACGGGCTGAAATATTGGAATAGTGATAAGAATCGTTAACCAAATCGAACTCAGTCACAAAATCTTCATAAAGTTTAATTTTAAGAAAAACCATCTTTTTTATGGAGCCTAATTTCAGCCTTGGGTTCAAACTTGGGAAGCAGTTTTCTCAGGTTCTATGGGACCAAACTGGCTGAAATTTTCTAATATTGATAAGAATCGCTAACCAAATTGAATTCAGTCACAAAATCTCCATAAAGTTGTATTTTTAGAAAATTTTTAATTTTTTTGGACGCTAATTTCAGATAAAATAAAATAAAATACTTTTTTGTTTTAAAACCACGATATTTATTAATTTAAGAACCGACCGGTTTCGCTTTACTTAAGCATCATCAGGGTACAAATTAATACTAGTATTAATTTGTACCCTGATGATGCTTAAGTAAAGCGAAACCGGTCGGTTCTTAAATTAATAAATATCGTGGTTTTAAAACAAAAAAGTATTTTATTTTATTAAATATGTCAAACCACAAAGTGATTGCTTTCTACAATAATAGCTAATTTCAGACTTGGGTTCGAACTTTGGAAGCAGTTTTCTCAGGTTCTATGGGACCAAATTGGCTGAAATTTAGGAAAAGTGATAAGAAGCATGGTACAAATCGAAATCAGTCACAAAATCTCCATAAAATTGTATTTTTAGAAAAATTATTATTTTTATGGACCCTTATTTCAGACTTGGGGTCGAAATTTGGAAGCAGTTTTCTCAGGTTCTATGGGACCAAACTGGCTGAAATTTTGTAATAGTGATAAGAATCGCAATCAAAATCGAACTCAGTCACAAAATCTCCATAAAGTCGTATTTTTAGAAAAATTATGATTTTTATGGACGCTTATTTCAGACTTGGGTTCGAACTTTAGAAGCAGTTTTCTCAGGTTCTATGCGACCAAACTGGCTGAAATTTCGAAATAGTCATAAGAATCGCTAACCAAATACAATTCAGTCACAAAATCTCCATAAAATTTTATTTTAAGAAAAATTATTATTTTGATGGACGCTAATTTCAGACTTGGGTTCGAACTTTTGAAGCAGTTTTGTCAGGTTCTATGGACCAAATTGGCTGAAATTTAGGAAAAGTTATTAGAAGCATGGTACAAATCGAAATCAGTCATAAAATCTCCATAAAAATGTATTTTTAGAAAAATTATGATTTTTAGTGACGCAAATTTCAGACTTGGGTTCGAACTTTGCAAGCAGTTTTCTCAGGTTTTAAGGGACCAAACGGGCTGAAATATTGGAATAGTGATAAGAATCGTTATCCAAATCGAACTCAGTCAAAAAATTCTCATAAAGTTGTCTTTTTAGAAAAACCATCTTTTTTATGGAGCCTTATTTCAGCCTTGGGTTCGAACTTTGTAAGCAGTTTTCTCAGGTTGTATGGGACTAAATTGGCTGAAATTAAGGAAAAGTGATAAGAAGCATGGTACAAATCGAAATCAGTTACAAATCTCCATAAAGTTGTATTTTTAGAAAAATTATGATTTTTATGGACGCTAATTTCAGACTTGGGTTCGAAATTTAGAAGCAGTTTTCTCAGGTTCTATGCGACCAAACTGGCTGAAATTTCGAAATAGTCATAAGAATCGCTAACCAAATTGAATTCAGTCACAAAATCTCCATAAAATTTTATTTTAAGAAAAATTATTATTTTGATGGACGCTAATTTCAGACTTGGGTTCGAACTTTTGAAGCAGTTTTGTCAGGTTCTATGGACCAAATAGGCTGAAATTTAGGAAAAAGGATAAGAAGCATGGTACAAATCGAAATCATTCACAAAATCTCCATAAAGTTGTATTTTTAGAAAAATTATGATTTTTAGTGACCCAAATTTCAGACTTGGGTTCGAACTTTGCAAGCAGTTTTCTCAGGTTTTAAGGGACCAAACGGGCTGAAATATTGGAATAGTGATAAGAATCGTTATCCAAATCGAACTCAGTCACAAAATCTTCATAAAGTTGTCTTTTTAGAAAAACCATCTTTTTTATGGAGCCTAATTCCAGCCTTGGGTTCCAACTTTGTAAGCAGTTTTCTCAGGTTGTATGGGACTAAATTGGCTGAAATTAAGGAAAAGTGATAAGAAGCATGGTACAAATCGAAATCAGTTACAAATCTCCATAAAGTTGTATTTTTAGAAAAATTATGATTTTTATGGACGCTAATTTCAGACTTGGGTTCGAACTTTAGAAGCAGTTTTCTTAGGTTCTATGGGACCAAACTGGCTGAAATATTGGAATAGTGATAAGAATCGATATCCAAATTGAACTCAGTCACAAAATCTCCATAAAGTTGTATTTTTAGAAAAATCATGATTTTTATGGACGCTAATTTCAGACTTGAGTTCGAACTTTAGAAGCAGTTTTTTCAGGTTCTATGGGACCAAACTGGCTGAAATATTGGAATAAAGATAAGAATCGTTATCCAAATCGAACTCAGTCACAAAATCTCCATAAAGTTGTATTTTTAGAAAAACCATCTTTTTTATGGAGGCTAATTTGAGACTTAGGTACGAACTTTAGAAGCAGTTTTCTCAGGTTCTATGCAACCAAACTGGCTGAAATTTTGAAATAGTGATAAGAATCGCTATCCAAATCGAATTCAGTCACAAAATCTCCATAAAGTTCTCTTTTTAGAAAAACCATCATTTTTATGGAGCTTTTCCAGCCATGGGATCCGACTTTGGAAGCAGTTTTCTCAGGTCGTATGGGACTAAATTGGCTGAAATTAAGGAAAAGTGATAAGAAGCATGGGACAAATCGAAATCAGTTACAAATCTCCATAAAGTTGTATTTTTAGAAAAATTATGATTTTTATGGACGCTTATTTCAGACTTGGGTTCGAAATTTGGAAGCAGTTTTCTCAGGTTCTATGGGACCAAACTGGCTGAAATTTTGTAATAGTGATAAGAATCGCAATCAAAATCGAACTCAGTCACAAAATCTCCATAAAGTCGTATTTTTAGAAAAATTATGATTTTTATGGACGCTAATTTCAGACTTGGGTTCGAAATTTAGAAGCAGTTTTCTCAGGTTCTATGCGACCAAACTGGCTGAAATAATGGAATAGTCTTAAGAGGGTTCCACTGTAAACAGGGTGTATCGGCACGTACCCGACAAACTTTAACCAGCTATTCCTTAGCATATTTGGAGTAAAAAATCTTATGTGCACTTTGCTGTCCGGTAACGTTTTTTTTTAATAAAAAAATTATTATTCATATTTTCACCACATGTCACCACTGTTTTATCCTTTGTCAAAGTTCGAAAACCCATCTGGCAAATATTTTATTCGAATTCCGTTGAATAATGCACGTGTGTGCCTATATTGGTGCACTTCTACAATCACAACGAAATGGCACGGCACCATTCGTCTCATTTTTAACTATTATTATTTAGTGTGTGCGAAAGAGCGAAGACGATCTTCGACATACTTGCTTATAACAGCTGTTGAACACAAAACTCAATTCCAATGACAGTGATGTAGTGTGGAAATTTAATTTTTTTTTGTTTTTAATTGAAAAAAAATGCTACCGGACAGCAAAGTGCCCATAACATTTTTTACTCCAAATATGCTAAGGAATAGCTGGTTAAAGTTTGTCGGGTTAGTGCCGATACACCCTGTATAATTTAAAAAATCTAATATTATAATAAAATTAATACGTACTACATAATTCTAAAATTTCAGTAAATAATATTTTTGCTACCCACCATTTATACGTATTTCATAACTAGGTTACAATTTTGTAGGTTATTTTTTTGTTTTTCATCATTTGTATGGATTTAAATAAATAATTTTTAAAAGTAAATAAGTAATATTTTTTCTTTGTTTTGTTACCCAACATTTAAAAAGGTAAATGCCCGTAAATGAGCAATATTTCAAGGCACTGTCTGGAGAATTTGAACAATTCTTAAAATTTTAGCGTTCATTTTCGGGTTCTGTGAAAGACTTATTCAAGTTCTGTTTTTATATCATTGTAGGCTAGTTGCTTGACAAAACTGAAATTATCACAGAACTTGAAAATGAACGTTGAAATTTGATGAATTGTTCAGATTCTCCGAAACAACCCGTCCTAAGGGCGAGTTGTTTCGGAAAAAATCACGTGTGAAAAAGTCATCACAACGTCAATCCACTCAATTTTCCATAAATTGGGTTGTTTCATCGTCCGTCAAGAGAAAATTCAACGAAATATTCATGAAAATGTGATAATAATAATAATAACTTAAATAATCAACTTATAAAGGTAAGAAAATAGTAATACCGGGCATTTCAATTAAAAGAGGAATTTTTCAAGGAGACTCATTGAGTCCTCTTTGGTTTTGCTTAGCATTGAATCCTCTATCTAAAATGTTAATTAAAAGCAAGTTTGGAATAAAAGTTAAGGGTAATACAGGGGAGAGTAGTACAATTTCGCATTTATTATTTATGGATGACATAAAATTATTTTCGAATTCTGAACAAAATTTAGAGAAAATGATTGAGGTAGTTAAAAACTTTTCAGATGATATCAAAATGACTTTTGGTTTAGATAAATGTAGAACGATCCATATAGAGAAAGGCAAAATTGTAGATGGGGACGAGAGTATATTTAGAAATTTCCAAATTACTAGTATGAAAAGGGATGAGGTTTATAAATATTTAGGATACCCACAATCAAATAGATTAGACCATACTAGTATTAAAAATGATATTAGGATTAAATTTCAAACTAGGACCAGGAAAATTTTAAAATGCAATCTATCTGCTAAAAATTTAGTAAAAGCAATAAATACTTGGGCAATACCTCTATTAACGTACTCATTTGGCATAATTAAATGGTCTAATACAGATTTAGATAACTTAGAAAGATTAATTAGAACTACGCTAACAAAGTTTAATTGCCATCATCCAAATTCAGCTATAGAACGAGTTAATTTACCTAGAAATTTAGGAGGTAGAGGTATAGTCAAAATAACTTCTTCAAAACATAATCAGGTAGAAATGCTAAGAACTTTTTTCCATAGGAAAGCTCATAGCTCAGAAATGCACAAAATAATTTGCAAGGCAGATAGAAATATTACACCTTTAAATTTATACGATGAGAATGCCAACATTTTTATAAATCCCAACCAGGAATTATTAGATTCCTGGTCAAATAAAATTTTACACGCAAAACACTTCAATTATCTCAACCAAACATATGTTGACAAATTTTCGTCAAACAAATGGTTGAGTATTGGAGAGTTGAGCGCAGAAATAGAAGGATTTATGCTTGCCATTCAGGATAGAGTCATTAATACTAAAAATTATAGAAAGCATATAATCAAAGATACAAATCAAATTGATGATTTGTGTAGAAAATGTTTGGCTTTTCCGGAAACTATAGAACATATTATATCTGGATGTTCTATATTAGCACCGTCCGAGTATACATTTAGGCACAATCAAGTATTAAAAATAATTCACCAAAATTTGGTAATTAAACATAACTTGATTGACTGCCGTAATATAGTACCATATTATGAATACGAACCAAATTCATTTTTAGAAAACGAATTTTATAAAATATATTATGATAAAACTATACTAACAGACCGAACGATTAGTCATAATAGACCCGATATAGTTTTACATGACAAAATTAAAAAAATAACTTATATCATTGATGTCGCTATTCCAAATTCCTGTAACATTCAAAAATCTGTTAATGAAAAAATTAGAAAATACACAGATTTAGGAAACGAAATAAAAAGAATTTGGCATTCTCAGACTATAAAAATATTACCATTCGTTATTTCGGCTACTGGCATTATACCTAGCTCTCTCATTAAAAATTTAGGCGTATTAGATCTATCAAAAAATTAATATATAAAGATGCAAAAGTCGGTCATTTTGAATACATGTAGGATAACGAAAGATTTTTTAAATATTTATGTTGAGGGATCAGTAGGATTTATAGGCCCTGTTAGAAGTACTACCGAGCCGAACCCTCTGATATGAATATATCTGGAGTCGGTGAATTTTTTTTCCCATTTGATCTCTGGTGAGTTGACGTGTTGTTGTTCTGGTATTGTTTTGTATTTATTTTACTTATATAATGCACTTGCATAGTGTTGATTGACTAGCTGATCATTTGTGGAAAAGTGAGTGGAAGG